>NC_143073.1:27727500-27900000 GCF_052426305.1 Pelodiscus sinensis | reverse complement strand
CCCCATGGGGCCGGGTGCTGCACACACCGCGGGGCACAGCAGCCCCCTGCCTGGAGACTGCCCTCCCACCCGCCTTCCCGGCCCTGTGCCTGGGGCCAGGAGCTCCCAGCAGGGCAGGGCCATGCCTGAGACCCCAGAGCAGGGCCCCATGGGGCCGGGTGCTGCACACACCGCGGGGCACAGCAGCCCCCTGCCTGGAGACTGCCCTCCCACCCGCCTTCCCGGCCCTGTGCCTGGGGCCAGGAGCTCCCAGCAGGGCAGGGCCATGCCTGAGACCCCAGACCAGGGCCCCATGGGGCCGGGTGCTGCACACACCGCGGGGCACAGCAGCCCCCTGCCTGGAGACTGCCCTCCCACCCGCCTTCCCGGCCCTGTGCCTGGGGCCAGGAGCTCCCAGCAGGGCAGGGCCATGCCTGAGACCCCAGACCAGGGCCCCATGGGGCCGGGTGCTGCACACACCGCGGGGCACAGCAGCCCCCTGCCTGGAGACTGCCCTCCCACCCGCCTTCCCGGCCCTGTGCCTGGGGCCAGGAGCTCCCAGCAGGGCAGGGCCATGCCTGAGACCCCAGAGCAGGGCCCCATGGGGCCGGGTGCTGCACACACCGCGGGGCACAGCAGCCCCCTGCCTGGAGACTGCCCTCCCACCCGCCTTCCCGGCCCTGTGCCTGGGGCCAGGAGCTCCCAGCAGGGCAGGGCCATGCCTGAGACCCCAGAGCAGGGCCCCATGGGGCCGGGTGCTGCACACACCGCGGGGCACAGCAGCCCCCTGCCTGGAGACTGCCCTCCCACCCGCCTTCCCGGCCCTGTGCCTGGGGCCAGGAGCTCCCAGCAGGGCATGGCCATGCCTGAGACCCCAGACCAGGGCCCCATGGGGCCGGGTGCTGCACACACCGCGGGGCACAGCAGCCCCCTGCCTGGAGACTGCCCTCCCACCCGCCTTCCCGGCCCTGTGCCTGGGGCCAGGAGCTCCCAGCAGGGCAGGGCCATGCCTGAGACCCCAGACCAGGGCCCCATGGGGCCGGGTGCTGCACACACCGCGGGGCACAGCAGCCCCCTGCCTGGAGACTGCCCTCCCACCCGCCTTCCCGGCCCTGTGCCTGGGGCCAGGAGCTCCCAGCAGGGCAGGGCCATGCCTGAGACCCCAGACCAGGGCCCCATGGGGCCGGGTGCTGCACACACCGCGGGGCACAGCAGCCCACTGCCTGGAGACTGCCCTCCCACCCGCCTTCCCGGCCCTGTGCCTGGGGCCAGGAGCTCCCAGCAGGGCAGGGCCATGCCTGAGACCCCAGAGCAGGGCCCCATGGGGCCGGGTGCTGCACACACCGCGGGGCACAGCAGCCCCTGACCCGTGCCCTGGCCACAGGCGCTGGTGCTGGTCCGGCTCTGGCTGGGCTCGGGAGGGGCAGGCGCAGGGTGGGATGATGAAGTTACAGGGGCCCACACAGACAATGGACATGGGGCAAGCAAAGGCCGCTGGCCCCTCCCGTGCCTGCTTTGGGTTGCGGGCCCCAGCTGCCCCCCAGGTGCAGCAGGGTGGGGGGCCACACCCAGTGTCTGTGCCCATTTAGCTTGGGGTGCTACACTGATGCCCATCCCCCTTGCCCCACACGGAAATGGGGCAGCTGGAAAACTGGCGCGTGCTGGGCTCTGCTCTGTGCTGTGAGGGCGCTCGGTGGGGGCCATGCTACCCTGGGCTCCTGCCCCGTGGGCTGCACCAGCCGCATCCTGGGGCAAGTGCTGAGGGGGCCAGACCCAAAACCGGGGGCTGTGCCCTCCTCACCACCACACCCTGGCCAGTTTGGAAGCCGGAAGCTGGCGCCTGCAGCCTGGGACACGACTAGGAGCTGCCCTGGAGCCAGGCGGAGCCCCGGAGGGGGGCAGGTCACTCAAGGCGGTGCAAGCTGCAAGTGGGGACACAGGCCGGGGGATGGGCGCAGGCTCTCCCCACCCCCCGCTTACCTCTCCATGGGTGCTACAACTGGCCCCCCGCCAGCAGCCGCTGCCTTGGCTGCTGTGTCTCCAGAACTGGGGGGCTGGAGATGGCTGCAGTGGGGGGAGATGTCAAGTGACTTTGGGGTGGCCATAAGCCCCCAGACCGCCCCTCAGCCTTGCCCCTGCTTTGCCTTGTGATGTCTGAACGAGGTGCGGCAGCACGTTCCCGTTTCTCTCCAAGGCCAGAAATGTGCCGGATTGGAGCCAGTTAAGCCAAGGATGCCCAGCCAAGGGCCGGGGAGGTAAGAAAGCACTCCAGAGGGGCGAGTTCTAGACTCCAGGACTCGTTTCCGTGAGCAAGCAGCCACGCGGAGTTGGGACAGGGACAGGGGCTCCAGAGGAGGGGTTGGGATGGGCTGTTCTTCCCGAAATGCATGCCTGGAGGGGGGCTCTTATGACAGTCAACCCCCTCATCTTCTCCCCCCGCCTCCAGGGACACAGGGACCCAGTTGGCTGCGCCCCACTTCCCCCCCCCCCACATTTGACAGAGCTCCATCGGGTGCCTGCTGGGAACTGAGCCAGGCTCCTGCTGGCTCCACCTGTGCCAGCTCTGGGCAGCCTGGCTTAGGGGAGGATGCGGCTGCTGGAAAAGTCCATCGGCAGGAGCCCCGCACTTTTCCACAAGCTGGGAAACAGCAAAGCTCCATCCGCGTCCCCCAGGCTGGTGACTCCTGTGCTCACAGACCGGGGGAGGGGAGGTTTTTTCTCTCCCTGCCCCCCTCTTCCCAGGGGAGCCGTTAGCATTGCCAACCCTCCAGGAACTGGACTGGAGGCTCCAGCAACTGCAGTTTAATCTTAAAAGTCTCTGGGGGAGTCATGTCACTAGCAAACAACGAAGAGTCCAGTGGCACCTCCGGGTGCGTCTAGACGACAGGCTTTGTGGACAGATACTGTGGACAAAGAGCGTCTAGACGGCAGGCTTTGTGGACAGATACTGTGGACAAAGAGCGTCTAGACGACAGGCTTTGTGGACAGATACTGTGGACAAAGAGCGTCTAGACGACAGGCTTTGTGGACAGATACTGTGGACAAAGAGCGTCTAGACGGCAGGCTTTGTCGACAGATACTGTGGACAAAGAGCGTCTAGACGACAGGCTTTGTGGACAGATACTGTGGACAAAGAGCGTCTAGACGACAGGCTTTGTGGACAGATACTGTGGACAAAGAGCGTCTAGACGACATCCAGTTCTGTCGCCAAAGCCAGCCGCTTTGTGGACATGAGAGTGTGGACGCAAAGGACAGAGCAGACGCAGTAACGCCGGTGGGCGCCAGAGCTCTGTCGACAAAAGGCGTTACTCCTTGCAGAATGAGGGTTACCGCCATCGACAAAACTGCTGAGTTCTGTTCACGTTATGTCGACGGAACGCAGCGGCAGTGTAGACACAGGTCTAGTTTTGTCAACAAAAGTCCCCTTTTGTTGACAAAACCCTGTAGTCCAGACACACCTTTGGGTCTGTCTACACTACAGCACTAATTCGAACTAACTTAATTCGAATTAGTTAATTGGAACTAAGCTAATTGGAACTAGTGCATCTAGACCTAAAAACTAGTTCAAATTAGCGTTTTGCTAATTCGAACTAGCATGTCCACATCGAGTGGACCCTGAACCGAGGTTAAGGCTGGCCGGAAGCAGTGCCGGCAGGGCATCAGGTTAGGACTTAGAGCGTGGAGCTGCTGTCTCAGGCTAGCCAAGGGCTGTGCTTAAAGGGACCCAACCCCCACCCCGGACAGACAGTTCTTAGGGTTCCCCGCTTGTTGTCTACCTCAATGAGGGACAGCAAAGCAGTTCTGACTTGGAGTGCCCTGAGTGCCCACACTCGGCACATCACAGCACTCGCCCATCAGCCCGGCTGCACTTGCCGCAGGCTGCCATCCGGGGGGGTTAATTGGGGGGCTGCAGGAGAGCTTCCACCCTGAGGAGCCCGCAGAGCCACCCCAGTCCTCCCCATCAGGGGCTCGTACCCCATTCCTCCCTCACCTCCTTCCACTTACCCCTCCCTAGCCCCCCTTCCTGATGTATAAAAAAAAGGACACGTGTGGTCAAAACTAGAAACTCTCTTTAGCTAACAAAACTCGGGGGGGGGGGATTAACCTCTGGGGAGACTGGGAAAAGGAGGTGGGAGATGGGAAGAGAGAGGGTGGAAGAGAGAAGTGGGAAACCTGGGAGGAGGGAGCTGGAAGGGGGAAGCCAGGGGAAGAAGGAGGAGGGGAAGTATAAAACTATGGTATGCCATATCTTCAGTACTGTGTACAGCTGTGATCTCCTCACCCCAGAAAAGAGGTTTTGGCCTTGGAAAGGGTTCCGAAAAGGGCAACTACAATGATTAGGGGTTTGGAACAGGTCCCATATGAAGAGAGGCTAAAGAGACTGGGACTTTTCAGCTTAGAAAAGACGAGACTGAGGGGGTTTTGATAGAGGTCTATAAAATCATGAGTGGTGTGGAGAGGGTGCATAAAGAAAAGTTCTTCATTAGTTCCCATAATATAAGGACTAGAGGACACCAAATGAAATGAATGGGTAGCAGGCTTCAAACTAATAAAAGAAAGTTCTTCTTCACAAAGCAAAGAGTCAACCTGTGGAACTCCTTGCCGCAGGAGGCTGTGAAGGCTAGAACTATAACAGAGTTTAAAGAGAAGTTAGATAAATTCATGGAGGTTGGGTCCAAGGAGTGGTATTAGCCAGGGGGTAGAAATGGTGTCCCTGGCTCTGTTTGTGGAAGGCTGGAGATGGATGGCACGAGACAAATGGCTTGGTCATTGTCTTCGGTCCATCCCCTCAGGGGTACCTGGTGTTGCCCGCTGTCGGCAGACAGGCTACTGGGCTAGATGGACCTTTGGTCTGACCCAGTATGGCCGTTCTTATGCTCTTATGTTCTAAGCTCAGGGTCGGGGGTCTCAGTGGACCACCTTGATTTTCATGCAAACCTGCTCCTGGGTTCGCATGTGGCCTTTGGTGGCCAGGCTGGCAGCTCTCCTGCCCTAGATGGCCGTCTTCCTGTGCCTAGTGCGGAGGTTGTGGACATTGGAGGCCTCCCCCCAAACCTGGACGAGGTCCACGATCTCTGCACTGACCAGGCGGGCGCCCGCCTCTTGCGGCCCCGGGCAGGCTCCTGGGAGCTGCCAGCCTGGTCCCGGGAAGAGGCAGAGGGCTGGGTGGTAGTGGGTGGCTGGCTCGTGCCGTGCCAGGTGCAGGGTCTGCTGGCTGGGTGCTGGCAGGCTTGCACCTGGCACGGGCACCGTAGCCAGCCCGTGCCCCTTTAAGGGCTCCGGGGACGGGAGGGGGCAGAAGAATTTCCCTGGTGGTGCCCAGAGTGGCCACCAGGGCAAGCTGGGGAGGGCTAGCCTCCCACTAGTTCGAATTAAGGGGCTATACACCCCTTAATTCGAACTAGTTAATTGGAACTTGGCTTAGTCCTCGTGGGATGAGGTTTCCCTGGTTCCAATTAAGCGCTCCGCTCGTTCCAATTAAGCGCTCTGCTCGTTCCAATTAAGCGCTCCGCTCGTTCCAATTCAGTTTGATCTAGCGGTTGCCTGTGTGGCGCCTAGGAAAGTTCATTGAACTAGCGGCTGTGAGTTGGAATTCACTTTGTAGTGTAGCCAGACCCTCTGAGACTAACAAATACCACTGGGATCAGGGTCACCCACCCACACATCTGCGGAAGTGGGTTTTACCCCCGAAGCTCATGACCCTGCATATGTAAGTCTCCAAGATGCCCCTGGATTCCTTTTTCCAGTGTTGGAGGAAATTGGCAGGGATTTGTCCAAGCTGATGTAGCGACCCTCAGGCCACCCACCCCACAGCTCCTCCCACCTGAGCACCCAGCCCTTGGCTAAGGCATCGTCTCCTCTGCAGCGGAGTCAGCCAGTTCCCTGCCCTGGGAGGTGCCGGCTCCATTGTCCAGCCGGGCAGCAGCACAAAGGAGTCCCTATGGCGCCCCACTTGGGCCGGGGGTTACGTGAGTTCACTGTCCTGAAGCTCCATTCGTCCCCTGCCCCAGAGGCTTGGGCTCTGCCCGCGAGTAACCCCTGTGTCCGCCAGCTCCTTCCCTTCAGCCCACACTGAGCAATGCTTTGTTGTTGCTGAGAAACCCAGCTCCGCTCGCCCCTCCCTGCTGCTTTCTCTCTGCAGCGCAGCGCCGTGCCGTGCCAGGTCTCGCATTGTGAAACCCGGGGCCAGGGCTGAATCGTCCACAAGCCAAGCCCCAGTGCTGGTTGCAAAATCCTGGCCCCAGCACTTTCCGGACGCTGGGAAGTGCTTCACAGGGCCCTGAGCCCCGTGTTCCTAAGAAAACCCACAGCCCTGGGCCGCGGCAGAAGCCCAAGTTTAAGCCCAGATGGCTTAGGCCCCTCAGTCATCTATGGGACCTCCAGTCTAGTACAGGCCACCTGCTTCCACTCCCCCCCCCCCCCCCCCCCGGTCTTCCATCACTGCCAGGCAATGGGCACGGGAGTCCCAGGCCCCGTGTGTCAGAGTGGAGCGAGCATGGACCCTGGCTAGCGCGCAGGCCAGTGTTTCTCAACCAGGGGGACGAGGCCCCTGAGGGGTTCTCGAGGGAAGTCTGGGGGGCACGTCAACACAGCTGACATTTGGAGAAAACTGAATGTTTGGTTTAGTTTCACGGCGCTTTATTATTTGACAAAGTGGGTCTTTGTCCACAAAAGCTTGTGCTCCAATAAATCTGATAGGGTCTGTCTACACTAGCCCCCTAGTTCGAACTAGCGGGGTAATGTATGCATACCGCACTTGTAATGAAGCCCGGGATTTGAATTTCCTGGGCTTCATTAGCATAAAGCTGGCGCTGCCATTTTTAAAAGCCGGCTAGTGCGAACCCCGTGCCGCGCGGCTACATGCGGCACGGGCTAGATAGTTCGAACTAGGGAGGCTAATGTCGGCATTCGAAGTTGCAAATCAAGCCCAGGATTTAAATATCCCGCGCTTGATTTGCATCTTCCCGGCCGGGCGCCATTTTGAAATGTACAAGTCCGGACTAACGGCCCGTGTCTACACACGGCAGGGACCCGGTAGTTCAAACTAAAGCCCTCGTTCAACTCCCTGTTATTCCTCCTGGAATGAGGTTTCACAGGTAGTTCGAACTAGGGCTTGATTTACCTTCCAGCACCTAGCCTTGGAACAGTGGTGAGCACACAACAAACGGGGAAAGCCCTTCTCCAGGTGCCCAAGCTGCCTGTATGCAGAACTTTGCATGGTCCCAGACTAAGAGCCACATGGCATATCTCCCAAAGCATCAAAACTTGCTCTCGCCCTAAGAACTGGGCTGTGTGTCCGTGTGTGTGTCTGTCTGTCTGTGTGTGACAGCAGCCCCAGGAATGCCTCTGCTTCAGCAATAACCCCTGTGAGTAGATGGGTGAGAAGTAGCTTTGCAGCTGCTGAGAACAGGGCACGGTAAGGAAGGCCTGCGCTCGGCCCCCAGCCCTACTGGCTGCTTGCTCTCACCAGAGAAAGGAAAGGCGACTACTTCTCACCAATGCTGCCGCACTAGCCCAGGCCCAGGCGCCTGTGGCAGAGCAGGGAGTGCAAAGCCCAGCCGGGGAGCATGGGGTGGCAGGAAAGGCATGGGCAGGATTGTACCCTGCTCCACTGAGCAGTCTGCATGGAGCCACTGCTGCCTGGTACAGCCTAGGGTGGGAGGGGGCGGTCAGGCGAGAGCCAGCAGTCATCTCAGTACAACTCCTGTGTGGAGCCCAGCAGTGAGGGGGCAGCCCTGAGGGCATGGGAGGGGGGGGGGTTAGCCAGGCTCTCCTCTTCTGCCACTTCAGATGCAGTTTATTCTTATTAATAAACTAGGCAAATACAACGTAGATGGGGCTACTATAAGGTGGGTGCATAACTGGCTGGGTAACTGTACTCAGAGTAGTTATTAATGGTTCACAGTCCTGCTGGAAAGGTATAACTAGTGGGGTTCCGCAGGGGTCTGTTATGGGACCGGCTCTGTTCAATATCTGCATCAACGATTTAGATATTGGCATAGAAAGTACGTTTATTAAGTTTGCAGATGATACCAAGCTGGGAGGGGTTGCGACTGGTCTGGAGGATGGGTCAGAATTCAAAATGACCTGGACAAACTGGAGAAATGGTCTGAGGTAAAGAGGATGAAGTTTAATAAAGACAAAGGCGAAGTGCTCCACTTAGGAAGGAACAATCAGTTTCACACACACAGAATGGGAAGCGACTGTCTAGGAAGGAGTACGGCAGAAAGGGATCTAGGGCTTAGAGTGGACCACAAGTTGAATGAGTCAGCAGTGTGATGCCGTTGCAAAGAAAGCAAACATGATTCTGGGCTGCATGAACAGGTGTGTTGTGAGCAAGACACGAGAAGTCATTCGTCCGCTCTACTCTGTGCTGGTTACGCCTCAGTTGGAGTGTTGTGTCCTGTTCTGGGCACCGCATTTCAAGAAAGACGTGGAGAAATTGTAGAGGGTCCAGAGAAGAGCAATGAGAATGATTAAAGGTCTGGAGAACATGACCTATGAGGGAAGGCTGAAGGAATTGGGCTTGTTTAGTTTAGAAAAGAGAAGATTGAGGGGGGACATGAGCCGTTTTCAGGTATCTAAAAGGGTGTCATAAGGAGGAGGGAGAAAACTTGTTCACCTTGGCCTCTGGGGCTAGAACAAGAAGCAATGGGCTTAAACTGCAGCAAGGGAGGTTTAAGTTGGACATTAGGAAAAAGTTCCTAAGGGTATGTCTGTACTAGCTCGGTAGTTCAAGCTAGGTAGGCAAATGAGGGCAACCGGAGTTGCAAATGAAGGCTGCGATATTTAAATCCCGGGCTTTATTTGGAACTCCGGTTGCCCTCATTTGCCTACCTATCTCGAATTACTGAGCTAGTGTAGACATACCCTAACTGTCAGGGTAGCCAAACACTGGAATAAATTGCCCAGGGAGGCTGTGGAATCCCCGTCTCTGGGGATGTTCAGGAGCAGGTTGGATAAATGTCTATCAGGGCTGGTCTAGTCAGTGCTGGGTCCTGCAATGGGAGCAGGGGACTGGACTCGCTGGCTCTCGAGGTCCCTGCCAGTCCTAGTCTGTGTCTACACTGGGCCACTTATTCCGGAAAATCAGCCGCTTTTCCAGAATAAGCTGCGAGCTGTCTACACTGGCCCTTGAATTTCCGGAAAGCAACGATGCTCTACTGTACAAAATCAGCCGCTATTCCGGAAAAACTATTCTGCTCCTGCTCAGGCATAAGTCCTTATTCTGGAACACTGTTGCGGAAAAGGGCCAGTGTAGACAGCCCAGTCATCTTTTCCAGAAAAAAGCCCCAATCGCAAAAATGGTGATCAGGGCTCTTTTCCGGAAAAGCGCGTCTACATTGGCCACAGACGCTTTTCCGGAAAAAGGGCTTTTCCGGAAAAGCAGCCTGCCAATGTAGATGCTCCTTTTCCGGAAAAACTGAAAAGGGAATAGTATTCCGTTTTAAGCAGTTCCGGAAATTCATGCCAGTGTAGACACAGCCCTAGTGTTCTATGCAGCTGTCTCTGGTGAGGGGCGGGGGCAGGGTCTATCCAGGCTCTCCTTGCCCTGCGCTGCAGCTGCCGCGGGCTGTTGAACGGGCTAGAACACCAGCTCTTGGGAAAAGTTGCACTGAAACCCAGCTGAATGTGGCGGCGGAAGGGAATTGCTGCGTGGGACCAGCTGCCAAAGGCACTCTGCACCCCCCGCCCCAGCCCAGCATGCCTGCCCAAGCAAGAGGAGTGGAGCAGGAATAACAAGGAGAAAAGCTGGCCTGGAGCGGGGAGCTGGCAGCCGGGGTGGGGGCAGAACGCTCCCCTACTGCGAAGCCAGTAGAAATGTGTGTGACACACTCAGCTCGGGCTGAGGTCCCTGCTCCTGGGTGTGTGTGACCCGCACGTGCCCCTTCCCTGGGCCTCTCTGGCTTCACAAAATCAGCCCGTTTGTTTGTGGCTACAGCAAGGGGGGGAGCCCTTTTCCGGCTGCCTCAGGGCCCAAAGAAACCACCCAGGCAGCAGCCTCACTCTCTGCGCGGTGTGAGGGGCACCCTGACGGTGCAGTGGGGGGTCCAGCGTGGCCCAGCGGACAGGGCGCTCGCCAGGTGTTCTCCGAGAGCTGGAGCAACCTGGGGACGGGGTTTGAAATGCAACAGGCCAAATTTCCTGCTGATGTAACTGCCCTGGGGCCAAGAGCAAGGGCCCGTATCCAACAGCCCTGGCGGGGTGCTGGGACGGGGCTGCCCAGGCGGTTCCCCCGGCGGTGCTGGAAGAGAAGCATCTGGGGCAAGGGCCCGTATCCAACAGCCCTGGCGGGGTGCTGGGGCGGGGCTGCCCAGGCGGTTCCCCCGGCGGTGCTGGAAGAGAAGCGTCTGGGGCAAGGGCCCGTATCCAACAGCCCTGGCGGGGTGCTGGGGCGGGGCTGCCCAGGCAGTTCCCCCGGCGGTGCTGGAAGAGAAGCATCTGGGGCAAGGGCCCGTATCCAACAGCCCTGGCGGGGTGCTGGGGCGGGGCTGCCCAGGCGGTTCCCCCGGCGGTGCTGGAAGAGAAGCATCTGGGGCAAGGGCCCGTATCCAACAGCCCTGGCGGGGTGCTGGGGCGGGGCTGCCCAGGCGGTTCCCCCGGGCGGTGCTGGAAGAGAAGCATCTGGGGCAAGGGCCCGTATCCAACAGCCCTGGCGGGGTGCTGGGACGGGGCTGCCCAGGCGGTTCCCCCGGCGGTGCTGGAAGAGAAGCATCTGGGGCAAGGGCCCGTATCCAACAGCCCTGGCGGGGTGCTGGGGCGGGGCTGCCCAGGCGGTTCCCCCGGCGGTGCTGGAAGAGAAGCATCTGGGGCAAGGGCCCGTATCCAACAGCCCTGGCGGGGTGCTGGGGCGGGGCTGCCCAGGCGGTTCCCCCAGCGGTGCTGGAAGAGAAGCATCTGGGGCAAGGGCCCGTATCCAACAGCCCTGGCGGGGTGCTGGGGCGGGGCTGCCCAGGCGGTTCCCCCGGTGGTGCTGGAAGAGAAGCATCTGGGGCAAGGGCCCGTATCCAACAGCCCTGGCGGGGTGCTGGGGCGGGGCTGCCCAGGCGGTTCCCCCGGCGGTGCTGGAAGAGAAGCATCTGGGGCAAGGGCCCGTATCCAACAGCCCTGGCGGGGTGCTGGGGCGGGGCTGCCCAGGCGGTTCCCCCGGCGGTGCTGGAAGAGAAGCATCTGGGGCAAGGGCCCGTATCCAACAGCCCTGGCGGGTTGCTGGGGCGGGGCTGCCCAGGCGGTTCCCCCGGCGGTGCTGGAAGAGAAGCGTCTGGGGCAAGGGCCCGTATCCAACAGCCCTGGCGGGGTGCTGGGGCGGGGCTGCCCAGGCGGTTCCCCCAGCGGTGCTGGAAGAGAAGCATCTGGGGCAAGGGCCCGTATCCAACAGCCCTGGCGGGGTGCTGGGGCGGGGCTGCCCAGGCGGTTCCCCCGGCAGCGCTGGAAGAGAAGCATCTGGGGCAAGGGCCCGTATCCAACAGCCCTGGCGGGGTGCTGGGGCGGGGCTGCCCAGGCGGTTCCCCCGGCGGTGCTGGAAGAGAAGCGTCTGGGGCAAGGGCCCGTATCCAACAGCCCTGGCGGGGTGCTGGGGCGGGGCTGCCCAGGCGGTTCCCCCGGCGGTGCTGGAAGAGAAGCATCTGGGGCAAGGGCCCCACGCTGAGGGCTGTGGCGGGGGCTTCGGGGGAGCGGGTGCAGGGGCTTGGCAGGCCCTGCTCAGCACCAGTATCGGTGGTGCCCTGTGCAGGACTTGAACTGAGACCGTGTTTCCTGCAGACTCATAGGCCTGGCTGGTGACCGGACCGTGCAAAGCGCAGGCCAGGGGGGTGCCCCTCCACCTGCAGCTCCAGAGGGTTAGTTCTGTCAGCAGCAACCCCCCAGCGTGACCAGACCCAGCACCAGCTGCCCGCCCGTGGGGCGAGAGGTTCCATGTCCCTGCAGACCGGGCTCCCGGGCCCTGTTACGCCAGTTGGCGTGAGCGCGGTGCTCTAGCGCTACACGGCAGGGTTAACCCTTCTCTGCCCCTCGCCAGCTCACTGCCCCGGGGCGCCAGCAGGGGGCCCGTGTGCTGCCCAGAGAGGGGGGCAGAAAGGGGCAGATCTGCCCAGAGCAGTGCAGGATGGGAGAGCAGTGGGGGCTGCTTGTGGAACCCTCACACCAGGGTCGTCTACACTACAGGGCTTTTCGGAAAAACTCGAGCGCATCCACAGCTCAAGCACATTTTTGTGCAGGTAAATCAAAAGATCAGAGGGGGTTTTGCACAATTGGTAATCCTCATTCTACGAGGTGCAAGAGCTCTTGTGCAAAAAGGAGTGTGTGGACGAGGAAGAGGGGTTTTGCACAATTGGTAATCCTCATTCTACGGGGTGCAAGAGCTCTTGTGCAAAAAGGAGTGTGTGGACGAGGAAGAGGGGTTTTGCACAATTGGTAATCCTCATTCTACGGGGTGCAAGAGCTCTTGTGCAAAAAGGAGTGTGTGGACGAGGAAGAGGGGTTTTGCACAATTGGTAATCCTCATTCTACGGGGTGCAAGAGCTCTTGTGCAAAAAGGAGTGTGTGGACAGGGAAGAGGGGTTTTGCACAATTGGTAATCCTCATTCTACGGGGTGCAAGAGCTCTTGTGCAAAAAGGAGTGTGTGGACAGGGAAGAGGGGTTTTGCACAATTGGTAATCCTCATTCTACAGGGCACAAGAGCTCTTGTGCAAAAGGAGTGTGTGGACGAGGAAGAGGGGTTTTTTGCACAATTGGTAATCCTCATTCTACGGGGTGCAAGAGCTCTTGTGAAAAAAGGAATGTGTGGACGAGGAAGAGGGGGTTTTCACACAATTGGTAATCCTTGTGCAAAAAGGAGTGTGTGGACGAGGAAGAGGGGGTTTTCGCACAATTGGTAATCCTTGTGCAAAAAGGAGTGTGTGGACAGGAAAGAGGAGTTTTGCACAATTGGTAATCCTCATTCTACGGGGTGCAAGAGCTCTTGTGCAAAAAGGAGTGCGTGGACGAGGAAGAGGGGGTTTTCGCACAATTGGTAATCCTTGTGCAAAAAGGAGTGTGTGGACGAGGAAGAGGGGGTTTTCGCACAATTGGTAATCCTTGTGCAAAAAGGAGCGTGTGGACGAGGAAGAGGGGGTTTTCGCACAATTGGTAATCCTCATTTTACGAGGTGCAAGAGCTCTTGTGCAAAAGGAGTGTGTGGACGGGGAAGAGGGGTTTTGCACAATTGGTAATCCTCATTCTACGAGGCGCAAGAGCTCTTGTGAAAAAAGGTGCATGTGGACGGGGAAGAAGGGGTTTTGCACAAGAAAAGGGAAGAGGAAAAAACACAGGTACCCTGGTGGCCATTCAGTCCATAGCAATTACTACTTACTTGCAAGAGCGCATCCAGGCAGTCTGGACACTCTCTTGTGCAAAAGCGCATTGCTTCGATGCGCTGTGCAGTATGGATGCACTTTTGTGCAAGAAGCTTTTGTGGACAATCTTTTCCGAAAAAAGCTTCTTGCGCAAGAAGCCTGCAGTCTAGCTGTAGCCCTAGTGTGTCCCATGGCACTCAGACCACTTATAGCGAGAGACAAGAACAAGGGAGCTCCTCAGCATAAGCTGTGCGGTAGCAGGCTTTTAGATGAAGTGGCAGAGGCTCCTACACTAAGCTCCCAAGGTCCCAGGTTCAAATCCACCTGTGCTGGTTACACTTGCACCCGTGGCCCAGGGCCGGTGACCAGGATCCCTGACTCCAAAGGAGCTACAGCAGCCTATGTCTACACTATGGGGCTTTAGCGGAGAAAGGTATGCAAATGGTGCTCCACAATTTGCAAGGCTTTTTCTAATAGTTTTTTCGGAAGAGGCTTTTCTGAAATTTGGCCTGTCTACACAGCACCAAATTTCGGAAAACCCCTCTTTTGGAAGAGCCATTCTTCCTTGTGGAAGGAGGAAGACAGGGCTTCCGAAAGAGCACGTCTTCTCTTCCGCAAGAAAAAGCGGAAGAGCAGATGCGTTCCCTGGACGCAGCAGAGAATTTTTGGGTTACCTTCTGGTATCCCGGAAAAACCCCATAGAGTAGACATAGCCTGAGTGTGTCTCATGAAATCAAACCACAACAAAGAAAAGGCCCCAGGAAGCTTGTGTCCTAAGCAGGAATTTATTTCAATACACTGGCAGTGCTGCGGCACACGGCGATCTAACGGCAGGTGTACACGGCATACGGTGGCAGTGCTGCGGCACACGGCGATCTAACGGCAGGTGTACACGGCATACGGTGGCAGTGCTGCTGCACAGGGGAAAGCTAACGGCAGGTGTACACGGCCTACGGTGGCAGTGCTGCTGCACACATGCGAGCTAACGGCAGGTGTACACGGCATACGGTGGCAGTGCTGCGGCACACGGGCGATCTAACGGCAGGTGTACACGGCATACAGTGGCAGTGCTGCTGCACACAGGCGAGCTAACGTCAGGTGTACACAGCATACAGTGGCAGTGCTGCTGCACACAGGAGAGCTAACGGCAGGTGTACACGGCATACAGTGGCAGTGCTGCTGCACACAGGGGAAAGCTAACGGCAGGTGTACACAGCATACAGTGGCAGTGCTGCTGCACACAGGAGAGCTAACGGCAGGTGTACACGGCATACAGTGGCAGTGCTGCTGCACACAGGCGAGCTAACGGCAGGTGTACACAGCATACAGTGGCAGTGCTGCTGCACAGGGGAAAGCTAACGGTAGGCGTACACGGCATACAGTGGCAGTGCTGCTGCACACAGGCAAGCTAACGGCAGGTGTACACGGCATACAGTGGCAGTGCTGCTGCACACGGCGATCTAACGGCAGGTGTACACGGCATACAGTGGCAGTGCTGCTGCACACGGGCGAGCTAACGGCAGGTGTACACGGCATACAGTGGCAGTGCTGCTGCACACAGGCGAGCTAATGGCAGGTGTACACAGCATACAGTGGCAGTGCTGCTGCACACAGGCAAGCTAACGGCAGGTGTACACGGCATACAGTGGCAGTGCTGCTGCACACGGCGATCTAACGGCAGGTGTACACGGCATACAGTGGCAGTGCTGCTGCACACGGGCGAGCTAACGGCAGGTGTACACGGCATACAGTGGCAGTGCTGCTGCACACGGGCGAGCTAACGGCAGGTGTACACGGCATACAGTGGCAGTGCTGCTGCACACGGCGATCTAACGGCAGGTGTACACGGCATACAGTGGCAGTGCTGCTGCACACGGGCGAGCTAACGGCAGGTGTACACGGCATACAGTGGCAGTGCTGCTGCACACAGGCGAGCTAATGGCAGACGGGCATGACCACAGGGGTAGGCCAGGCTTGGCTGCAGTTAGATGCTCTCCTCTCATGTTCCCAGTCCCTGCACAAAAGCAGCTCAGGACCAGATTCTTGGCTGCCCACCTGTACCAAGCATGAGCGCAGCGCTACGGGGTCGCAGTGGCCACATCTCCAGGCTGGGCTCATGCCCAGGGACCATGACGCCTGGGGCCCCAGCGGGAGGCCAAGGGAGGGCTTAGCAGGGGAAGTGGCTCCTGCCGGATGCTCAGCCTGGGGTCTAGGGGCAGGGCTGTGCTGAGGGGAGCCGGGGCTCTGCAGTGTCGGGGGGCAGAGTGTGGGCTGAGCAGGGCCTGTTACAGTTGGAGTTTTCCTTGCAGCCTCTCCACCAGGGCGTTTATCTGGGCACTGACGTCCTGCAGGAAGGGGGCGAACCACTGGCGTAGCTGATCAGCAGCCTGGTCCAGGGAGCCCCGCACCACCTCAGCCTTCTCCTGCAGGTGCCCGTGCAGCTCCTGGGCCCGGGCGCCCAGGCTGTCACGCACCTTCTGGCTCTGCTCGCTCATGGCCTGGCTCAGGGCGTCCAGGCGCTGCTGCCCCTTGGCGTGGAGGCTGTCGACAAGGGGCTGCAGGCCCTGGCGGACGGCGCCCACCCGCTGGTCAGCATGGGCCTGCACGGCGCCCGCGTACGCAGCCATCTTGCGGCGCAGCTCCTCGGTGTCCTTGCCCAGGCGCTTACGCAGCTTACGCACGTACATGCCCACCCGGGCCCGCACCTCCTCCAGGTTCTGGTCGAACATCAGGCGCACGTCGCCCGCGTACTGCACCAGCCGGCCCTTGGCCTCCTCCATGTCGCCCTGCAGCCGCGCCCGCAGCGCTGCCACCTCGCTGGCCAGGCGCTGCTGCGCCTCCTCGGCCGAGGGACCGAGCCGGGCCCGCAGCTCCTCTGTGTACGCCTCCACTTCGGCCATGGTGTCGGTGATCAGCCCGCTGCGGAGGGACAGGCGGTCAGAGGGCTGGCCCTGGGGCTGCGGCGACCCCCGCCAGTGCATGGGGGCTGCCCACGGACCCCACATACGGCAAGCCCCCAAAGCCATGGGCTCCAGGAATGCGCCCGCCCAACCCGGAGCGTCACAGCACCGCCTGCACCCGCCCACCGCGCCCTGCCACGGAGCCACGGCCTCACTCACTCCAGTTCCTTGCTCAGCTGGGAGCTCCGGACCTGGGCGGTGACGTTGTCCGCGGCCTGTCCCAGCTTGGCAACGTAGTTCCAGAACACGGCCACCGCCTCCTCCCACTTGCTCTGGGGCTCCTCCTGGGCGAGCGGCACGGCCTGGCAACCTGGGGGCAGAGCTTGCAGGTGAGTCGAGTCTGACTGCCTGCGAAACGGGCCACGGAGGCGCTGGGGCCACACCAAGGAGCAGACGCAGTGTCCATCTCACCCAGCCCCCTCTCTCTGGCCGGCCCCACCCAGTGACCGACACGGGGGCCCTTTGCGCCGGCCCCACCCAGACTGACCGAGACGGGGGCCCTTTGCGCCGGCCCCACCCAGACTGACCGACCGAGACGGGGGCCCTTTGCGCCGGCCCCACCCAGACTGACCGACCGAGACAGGGGCCCTTTGCGCCGGCACCACCCAGACTGACCGACCGAGACGGGGGCCCTTTGCGCCGGCCCCACCCAGACTGACCGACCGACACGGGGGCCCTTTGCGCCGGCCCCACCCAGACTGACCGAGACGGGGGCCCTTTGCGCCGGCCCCAGCCAGACTGACCGACAGGGGCCCTTTGCGCCGGCCCCAGCCAGACTGACCGACCGAGACGGGGGCTCTTTGCGTCGGCCCCACCCAGACTGACCGACAGGGGCCCTTTGCGCCGGCCCCAGCCAGACTGACCGACCGAGACGGGGGCCCTTTGCGCCGGCCCCACCCAGACTGACCGACCGAGACGGGGGCCCTTTGCGCCGGCCCCACCCAGACTGACCGACAGGGGCCCTTTGCGTCGGCCCCACCCAGACTGACCGACACGGGGGCCCTTTGCGCCGGCCCCACCCAGACTGACCGAGACGGGGGCCCTTTGCGCCGGCCCCACCCAGACTGACCGACCGAGACGGGGGCCCTTTGCGCCGGCCCCACCCAGACTGACCGAGACGGGGGCCCTTTGCGCCGGCCCCACCCAGACTGACCGACCGAGACGGGGGCCCTTTGCGCCGGCCCCACCCAGACTGACCGACCGAGACGGGGGCCCTTTGCGCCGGCCCCACCCAGACTGACCGACCGAGACGGGGGCCCTTTGCGCCGGCCCCACCCAGACTGACCGGCCGAGACGGGGGCCCTTTGCGCCGGCCGCACCCAGACCGACCGAGACGGGGGCCCTTTGCGCCGGCCCCACCCAGACTGACCGAGACGGGGGCCCTTTGCGCCGGCCGCACCCAGACCGACCGAGACGGGGGCCCTTTGCGCCGGCCCCACCCAGACCGACCGAGACGGGGGCCCTTTGCGCCGGCCCCACCCAGACTGACCGACCGAGACGGGGGCCCTTTGCGCCGGCCCCACCCAGACTGACCGACCGAGACGGGGCCCCTTGGCGCCGGCCCCACCCAGACTGACCGACCGAGACGGGGGCCCTTTGCGCCGGCCCCACCCAGACTGACCGACCGAGACGGGGGCCCTTTGCGCCGGCCCCACCCAGACCGACCGAGACGGGGGCCCTTTGCGCCGGCCCCACCCAGACCGACCGACCGAGACGGGGGCCCTTTGCGCCGGCCCCACCCAGACCGACCGACCGAGACGGGGGCCCTTTGCGCCGGCCCCACCCAGACTGACCGACCGAGACGGGGGCCCTTTGCGCCGGCCCCACCCAGACTGACCGAGATGGGCCCTGTCATCCCGGGCCCTGCATGGACCCCCACCAAGACAGGGGCCCTGTCATGCTGAGCACTGCAGATCCTGACAGAGATCGGGGGCTTCCTTGGTCCAGGCTTTGTACAAAACGCACAATAGGCGGGTTACCAGCTGAAAGGGAGCACACGATCTGTGGACGGGTTGGGGCTCGGAGTCAGCACCCCCCCCCCAGTGCTCTAACCACTGCCCCCACTGCCCTCCCAGCGCCAGGATGGACCCCAGGAGTCCTGGTTCCCAGCCCCAGTGCTCTAACCACTGGCCCCCACTGCCCTCCCAGCACCAGGATGGACCCCAGGAGTCCTGCTTCCCAGCCCCAGTGCTCTAACCACTGGCCCCCACTGCCCTCCCAGCACCAGGATGGACCCCAGGAGTCCTGGCTCCCAGCCCCAGTGCTCTAACCACTGGCCCCCACTGCCCTCCCAGCGCCGGGATGGACCCCAGGAGTCCTGGCTCCCAGCCCCAGTGCTCTAACCACTGGCCCCCACTGCCCTCCCAGCACCAGGATGGACCCCAGGAGTCCTGGTTCCCAGCCCCAGTGCTCTAACCACTGGCCCCCACTGCCCTCCCAGCACCAGGATGGACCCCAGGAGTCCTGGCTCCCAGCCCCAGTGCTCTAACCACTGGCCCCCACTGCCCTCCCAGCACCAGGATGGACCCCAGGAGTCCTGGTTCCCAGCCCCAGTGCTCTAACCACTGGCCCCCACTGCCCTCCCAGCGCCAGGATGGACCCCAGGAGTCCTGGCTCCCAGCCCCAGTGCTCTAACCACTGGCCCCCACTGCCCTCCCAGCGCCGGGATGGACCCCAGGAGTCCTGGTTCCCAGCCCCAGTGCTCTAACCACTAGCCCCCACTGCCCTCCCAGCGCCAGGATGGACCCCAGGAGTCCTGGTTCCCAGCCCCAGTGCTCTAACCACTAGCCCCCACTGCCCTCCCAGCGCCAGGATGGACCCCAGGAGTCCTGGCTCCCAGCCCCAGTGCTCTAACCACTGGCCCCCACTGCCCTCCCAGCACCGGGATGGACCCCAGGAGTCCTGGTTCCCAGCCCCAGTGCTCTAACCACTGGCCCCCACTGCCCTCCCAGCGCCAGGATGGACCCCAGGAGTCCTGGCTCCCAGCCCCAGTGCTCTAACCACTGGCCCCCACTGCCCTCCCAGCGCCGGGATGGACCCCAGGAGTCCTGGCTCCCACCCCCAGTGCTCTAACCACTGCCCCCACTGCCCTCCCAGCACCAGGATGGACCCCAGGAGTCCTGTCTCCCAACCCCAGTGCTCTAACCACTGGCCCCCACTGCCTCTCAGCGCCGGGATGGACCCCAGGAGTCCTGGCTCCCAGCCCCAGTGCTCTAACCACTGGCCCCCACTGCCCTCCCAGCACCAGGATGGACCCCAGGAGTCCTGGCTCCCAGCCCCCTTAGCGTGGGGGGGGGGGATCTAGCCGGGTGAGGGGCAGGGGAATGGGGAAGAACTCAAGGGGCCATTTACCTGCCAGCAGGGTGGCTCCCAGCAGCACAGTCCAGACCTTCATGGCTGCAGCTTTGCCTGTGGGGAGAGAGGCCTGGGGTGAAGGAGGCTGGGGAGGAAGAGAGAGGCCTGGGGTGAAGGAGGCTGGGGGGAGAGAGGCCTGGGGCGAAGGAGGCTGGGGGGGGAGAGGGCTGGGGTGAAGGAGGCTGGGGGGGGAGAGGGCTGGGGTGAAGGAGGCTGGGGGGGGAGAGGGCTGGGGTGAAGGAGGCTGGGGAGGAAGAGAGAGGTTGGGGTGAAGGAGGCTGGGGGGGGAGAGGGCTGGGGTGAAGGAGGCTGGGGAGGAAGAGAGAGGTTGGGGTGAAGGAGGCTGGGGGGGGAGAGGGCTGGGGTGAAGGAGGCTGGGGAGGAAGAGAGAGGTTGGGGTGAAGGAGGCTGGGGGGGGAGAGGGCTGGGGTGAAGGAGGCTGGGAGGGAGAGGGCTGGGGTGAAGGAGGCTGGGGGGGGAAGAGGCCTGGGGTGAAGGAGGCTGGGGGGGGAAGAGGCCTGGGGTGAAGGAGGCTGGGGAGGAAGAGAGAGGTTGGGGTGAAGGAGGCTGGGGGGGGGAAGAGGGTTGGGGTGAAGGAGGCTGGGGGGGGGAGGCCTGGGGCGAAGGAGGCTGGGGGGGGAGAGGGCTGGGGCGAAGGAGGCTGGGGGGGGAGAGGGCTGGGGTGAAGGAGGCTGGGGAGGGTGAGGCCTGGCACAGAGAAACAAGCTGAGGTGCAGAGCCCATAGGAAGCTAGAGCAAGGAAAGCCCTTGCCCTTCTGGGCTGCTGCCCACCCCACCCACCTCTGGGCTGCCCCCCACCTGCCCCCAAACCAGCCTCCTGAAGGTTGCAACCTCTGCCTCTCCTCCTGCTGCCCCTCACCCGTCTCCTCCGGCCTGCACTACCCACCCTGTCTTTTCCCAGGCTGCCCTCAGCTCTCGATGCCTGGGCCCCACTTCCTGCCTTAAATACCCACAGCAGCAGCACGGGGGCGGGGTGGGGGCAGAGCCAGCACAAACTCGCCAAGGCAGCTGTAGGGGTGAAGGTTACTTCCCCCCCCCCTCATGGAGCTGCACAGTCCCCCTTGGAGAGTGTTAACCCTCTGCTTGCCGGGGCAGGCGACAGACAAACAGACGTGCTCTCCCCTTGCCCCGTGCTGTCTGCCAGGCCTCCTGTCTCTGCCAGCAAGTAGCCCCCTCAGGGATGGAGGGGCAGGAGGCAAAGGGGAGTCGCTCCTGCCACACTCGGGGGGCAGACCCAAAGGGAGGAATCAGCCCCCAGCAGCATGTGTGTCCTGTTTGCCAAGGAAACCACAGAGAGGATCCAAGTTTAACAAGCTGGGGGGGGTGACCCTGGGGGGTGGACCTGACCCCTAGGTGTTAGGGGGGCCAAGACCTGGGGCTGAGGTTGGTTGTGTGGGGTGGTGCTGGGACCTGCTGTGGTGCCATGATGTGCCTTGTGCGGTGCTCACACCTCGTGCCTCATGTTTGTGGGGAACCCTGAGACCTCATGCTGGGTGGGGTGTGGATGAAAATTCACTACAGCCCCAGACTGTGATGTTTGGAGACCCGTGCGGCCCCCCCTTCCCCCGGCATGCATCTTGCTAGGGACCTCACTCCATGTGGGGGGCAGAGCTGTGGGAACGGATAGAGCGCTCTGCTTGCTCTGGTGCCTGCAGCTAAGCCCCACTGTAACCTGGTGGGGCCCGTGAGAGCCAGCTCCAGAGTGCACCCCGGACCCAGCGAGAGCCAGCTCCAGAGCGCTCCCCGGTCCCAGCGAGAGCCAGCTCCAGAGCGCACCCCGGTCCCAGCGAGAGTCAGCTCCAGAGCGCTCCCCGGTCCCAGCGAGAGCCAGCTCCAGAGCGCACCCCGGTCCCAGCGAGAGCCAGCTCCAGAGCGCACCCTGGTCCCAGCGAGAGCCAGCTCCAGAGCGCACCCTCCCGTCCCAGCGAGAGCCAGCTCCAGAGCGCACCCCGGTCCCAGCGAGAGCCAGCTCCAGAGCGCACCCCGGACCCAGCGAGAGCCAGCTCCAGAGCGCTCCCCGGTCCCAGCGAGAGCCAGCTCCAGAGCGCACCCCGGTCCCAGCGAGAGCCAGCTCCAGAGCGCTCCCCGGTCCCAGCGAGAGCCAGCTCCAGAGCGCACCCCGGTCCCAGCGAGAGTCAGCTCCAGAGCGCCCCCCCATCCCAGCGAGAGCCAGCTCCAGAGCGCTCCCTGGTCCCAGCGAGAGCCAGCTCCAGAGCGCACCCTGGTCCCAGCGAGAGCCAGCTCCAGAGCGCACCCTCCAGTCCCAGCGAGAGCCAGCTCCAGAGCGCCCCCCCCATCCCAGCGAGAGCCAGCTCCAGAGCGCTCCCCCGTCCCAGCGAGAGCCAGCTCCAGAGCGCACCCCGGACCCAGCGAGAGCCAGCTCCAGAGCGCTCCCCGGTCCCAGCGAGAGCCAGCTCCAGAGCGCACCCCGGTCCCAGCGAGAGCCAGCTCCAGAGCGCACCCTGGTCCCAGAGAGAGCCAGCTCCAGAGCGCACCCTCCCGTCCCAGCGAGAGCCAGCTCCAGAGCGCCCCCCCCATCCCAGCGAGAGCCAGCTCCAGAGCGCTCCCCCGTCCCAGCGAGAGCCAGCTCCAGAGCGCACCCCGGACCCAGCGAGAGCCAGCTCCAGAGCGCTCCCCCGTCCCAGCGAGAGCCAGCTCCAGAGCGCTCCCCCGTCCCAGCGAGAGCCAGCTCCAGAGCGCACCCCGGACCCAGCGAGAGCCAGCTCCAGAGCGCTCCCCCGTCCCAGGGAGAGCCAGCTCCAGAGCGCTCCCCCGTCCCAGGGAGAGCCAGCTCCAGAGCGCCCCCCGTCCCAGCGACAGCCAGCTCCAGAGCGCTCCCCGGTCCCAGCGAGAGCCAGCTCCAGAGCGCCCCCTGTCCCAGCGACAGCCAGCTCCAGAGCGCACCCCCGTCCCAGCGAGAGCCAGCTCCAGAGCGCCCCCCCCATCCCAGCGAGAGCCAGCTCCAGAGCGCACCCCCCGTCCCAGCGAGAGCCAGCTCCAGAGCGCACCCCGGTCCCAGCGAGAGCCAGCTCCAGAGCGCTCCCCGGTCCCAGCGAGAGCCAGCTCCAGAGCGCACCCCGGTCCCAGCGAGAGCCAGCTCCAGAGCGCCCCCCCGCCCCAGCGTGAGCCAGCTCCAGAGCGCTCCCCCGTCCCAGCGACAGCCAGCTCCAGAGCGCACCCCGGTCCCAGCGAGAGCCAGCTCCAGGGCGCAACCCGGTCCCAGCAAGAGCCAGCTCCAGAGCGCACCCTGGTCCCAGCGAGAGCCAGCTCCAGAGCGCACCCTGGTCCCAGCGAGAGCCAGCTCCAGAGCGCCCCCGTCCCAGCGAGAGCCAGCTCCAGAGCGCCCCCCCGTCCCAGCGACAGCCAGCTCCAGAGCGCACCCCCCGTCCCTACGAGAGCCAGCTCCAGAGCGCACCCCGGTCCCAGCAAGAGCCAGCTCCAGAGCGCACCCCGGTCCCAGCGAGAGCCAGCTCCAGAGCGCCCCCCCGTCCCAGCAAGAGCCTGCTCCAGAGCGCCCCCCCGTCCCAGCGAGAGCCAGCTCCAGAGCGCTCCCCCGTCCCTGCGAGAGCCAGCTCCAGAGCGCACCCCCGTCCCAGCGAGAGCCAGCTCCAGAGCGCTCCCCCGTCCCAGCGAGAGCCACCTCCAGAGCGCCACCCCGTCCCAGCGAGAGCCAGCTCCAGAGCGCCCCCCCGTCCCAGCGAGAGCCAGCTCCAGAGCGCACCCCGGTCCCAGCGACAGCCAGCTCCAGAGCGCCCCCCCATCCCAGCGAGAGCCAGCTCCAGAGCGCCCCCCCATCCCAGCGAGAGCCAGCTCCAGAGCGCACCCCGGTCCTAGCGAGAGCCAGCTCCAGAGCGCTCCCCGGTCCCAGCGAGAGCCAGCTCCAGAGCGCACCCCGGTCCCAGCGAGAGCCAGCTCCAGAGCGACCCCCCGCCCCAGCGTGAGCCAGCTCCAGAGCGCTCCCCCGTCCCAGCGACAGCCAGCTCCAGAGCGCACCCCGGTCCCAGCGAGAGCCAGCTCCAGAGCGCAACCCGGTCCCAGCAAGAGCCAGCTCCAGAGCGCACCCTGGTCCCAGCGAGAGCCAGCTCCAGAGCGCACCCTGGTCCCAGCGAGAGCCAGCTCCAGAGCGCCCCCCCCCGTCCCAGCGAGAGCCAGCTCCAGAGCGCCCCCCCGTCCCAGCGACAGCCAGCTCCAGAGCGCACCCCCCGTCCCTACGAGAGCCAGCTCCAGAGCGCACCCCGGTCCCAGCAAGAGCCAGCTCCAGAGCGCACCCCGGTCCCAGCGAGAGCCAGCTCCAGAGCGCCCCCCCGTCCCAGCAAGAGCCTGCTCCAGAGCGCCCCCCCGTCCCAGCGAGAGCCAGCTCCAGAGCGCTCCCCCGTCCCTGCGAGAGCCAGCTCCAGAGCGCACCCCCGTCCCAGCGAGAGCCAGCTCCAGAGCGCTCCCCCGTCCCAGCGAGAGCCACCTCCAGAGCGCCACCCCGTCCCAGCGAGAGCCAGCTCCAGAGCGCCCCCCCGTCCCAGCGAGAGCCAGCTCCAGAGCGCACCCCGGTCCCAGCGACAGCCAGCTCCAGAGCGCCCCCCCATCCCAGCGAGAGCCAGCTCCAGAGCGCCCCCCCATCCCAGCGAGAGCCAGCTCCAGAGCGCAACCCCCCGTCCCAGCGAGAGCCAGCTCCAGAGCGCTCCCCCGTCCCTGCGAGAGCCAGCTCCAGAGCGCACCCCCGTCCCAGCGAGAGCCAGCTCCAGAGCGCACCCCCGTCCCTGCGAGAGCCAGCTCCAGAGCGCACCCCCGTCCCAGCGAGAGCCAGCTCCAGAGCGCACCCCCGTCCCTGCGAGAGCCAGCTCCAGAGCGCTCCCCCGTCCCTGCGAGAGCCAGCTCCAGAGCGCACCCCCGTCCCAGCGAGAGCCAGCTCCAGAGCGCCCCCCGCCCCAGCGTGAGCCAGCTCCAGAGCGCCCCCCGCCCCAGCGTGAGCCAGCTCCAGAGCGCTCCCCTGTCCCAGCGAGAGCCAGCTCCAGAGCGCTCCCCGTTCCCAGCGAGAGCCAGCTCCAGAGCACCCCCCCGTCCCAGTGAGAGCCAGCTCCAGAGCGCCCCCCCGTCCCAGCGAGACCCAGCTCCAGAGCGCCCCCCCCCGTCCCAGCGAGAGCCAGCTCCAGAGCGCCCCCCCGTCCCAGCGACAGCCAGCTCCAGAGCGCACCCCCGTCCCAGCGAGAGCCAGCTCCAGAGCGCACCCCGGTCCCAGCGAGAGCCTGCTCCAGAGCGCCCCCCCGTCCCAGCGAGAGCCAGCTCCAGAGCGCACCCCCGTCCCAGCGAGAGCCAGCTCCAGAGCGCACCCCCGTCCCAGCGAGAGCCAGCTCCAGAGCGCAACCCCCCGTCCCAGCGAGAGCCAGCTCCAGAGCGCTCCCCCGTCCCAGCGAGAGCCAGCTCCAGAGCGCACCCCCGTCCCAGCGAGAGCCAGCTCCAGAGCGCAACCCCCCGTCCCAGCGAGAGCCAGCTCCAGAGCGCTCCCCCGTCCCTGCGAGAGCCAGCTCCAGAGCGCACCCCCGTCCCAGCGAGAGCCAGCTCCAGAGCGCCCCCCGCCCCAGCGTGAGCCAGCTCCAGAGCGCCCCCCGCCCCAGCGTGAGCCAGCTCCAGAGCGCTCCCCTGTCCCAGCGAGAGCCAGCTCCAGAGCGCTCCCCGTTCCCAGCGAGAGCCAGCTCCAGAGCACCCCCCCGTCCCAGTGAGAGCCAGCTCCAGAGCGCCCCCCCGTCCCAGCGAGAGCCAGCTCCAGAGCGCCCCCCTGTCCCAGCGACAGCCAGCTCCAGAGCGCACCCCCCGTCCCTGCGAGAGCGAGCTCCAGAGCGCACCCCGGTCCCAGCGTGAGCCAGCTCCAGAGCGCACCCCGGTCCCAGCGAGAGCCAGCTCCAGAGCGCCCCCCCCCCGTCCCAGCGAGAGCCAGCTCCAGAGCGCCCCCCCGTCCCAGCGACAGCCAGCTCCAGAGCGCACCCCCGTCCCAGCGAGAGCCAGCTCCAGAGCGCACCCCGGTCCCAGCGAGAGCCTGCTCCAGAGCGCCCCCCCATCCCAGCGAGAGCCAGCTCCAGAGCGCACCCCCGTCCCTGCGAGAGCCAGCTCCAGAGCGCACCCCCGTCCCAGCGAGAGCCAGCTCCAGAGCGCACCCGGTCCCTGCGAGAGCCAGCTCCAGAGCGCTCCCCCGTCCCTGCGAGAGCCAGCTCCAGAGCGCACCCCCGTCCCAGCGAGAGCCAGCTCCAGAGCGCCCCCCACCCCAGCGTGAGCCAGCTCCAGAGCGCCCCCCGCCCCAGCGTGAGCCAGCTCCAGAGCGCTCCCCTGTCCCAGCGAGAGCCAGCTCCAGAGCGCTCCCCGTTCCCAGCGAGAGCCAGCTCCAGAGCACCCCCCGGTCCCAGTGAGAGCCAGCTCCAGAGCGCCCCCACGTCCCAGCGAGACCCAGCTCCAGAGCGCCCCCCCCCGTCCCAGCGAGAGCCAGCTCCAGCGCGCCCCCCCGTCCCAGCGACAGCCAGCTCCAGAGCGCACCCCCGTCCCAGCGAGAGCCAGCTCCAGAGCGCACCCCGGTCCCAGCGAGAGCCTGCTCCAGAGCGCCCCCCCGTCCCAGCGAGAGCCAGCTCCAGAGCGCACCCCCGTCCCTGCGAGAGCCAGCTCCAGAGCGCACCCCCGTCCCAGCGAGAGCCAGCTCCAGAGCGCACCCCCGTCCCTGCGAGAGCCAGCTCCAGAGCGCACCCCGGTCCCAGCGAGAGCCAGCTCCAGAGCGCTCCCCGGTCCCTGCGAGAGCCAGCTCCAGAGCGCACCCCCGTCCCAGCGAGAGCCAGCTCCAGAGCGCTCCCCCGTCCCAGCGAGAGCCACCTCCAGAGCGCCCCCCGTCCCAGCGAGAGCCAGCTCCAGAGCACCCCCCCGTCCCAGCGAGAGCCAGCTCCAGAGCGCACCCCGGTCCCAGCGAGAGCCAGCTCCAGAGCGCCCCCCCATCCCAGCGAGTGCCAGCTCCAGAGCGCACCCCCCCGTCCCAGCGAGTGCCAGCTCCAGAGCGCACCCCCCCGTCCCAGCGAGAGCCAGCTCCAGAGCGCTCCCCCGTCCCAGCGAGAACCAGCTCCAGAGCGCCCCCCCGTCCCAGCGAGAGCCAGCTCCAGAGCGCACCCCCGTCCCAGCGAGAGCCAGCTCCAGAGTGCCCCCCCGTCCCTGCGAGAGCCAGCTCCAGAGCGCCCCCCGCCCCAGCGTGAGCCAGTTCCAGAGTGCCCCCCGCCCCAGCGTGAGCCAGCTCCAGAGCGCTCCCCGTTCCCAGCGAGAGCCAGCTCCAGAGCACCCCCCCGTCCCAGTGAGAGCCAGCTCCAGAGCGCCCCCCCGTCCCAGCGAGAGCCAGCTCCAGAGCGCTCTCCGGTCCCAGCGAGAGCCAGCTCCAGAGCGCGACCCGGTCCCAGTGAGAGCCAGCTCCAGAGCGCCCCCCCGTCCCAGCGAGAGCCAGCTCCAGAGCGCACCCCCCCGTCCCAGCGAGAGCCAGCTCCAGAGCGCTCCCCCGTCCCAGCGAGAGCCAGCTCCAGAGCGCCCCCCCGTCCCAGCGAGAGCCAGCTCCAGAGCGCACCCCCGCCCCAGCGTGAGCCAGCTCCAGAGCGCTCCCCGTTCCGAGTGAGAGCCAGCTCCAGAGCACCCCCCCGTCCCAGTGAGAGCCAGCTCCAGAGCGCCCCCCCGTCCCAGCGAGAGCCAGCTCCAGAGCGCTCTCCGGTCCCAGCGAGAGCCAGCTCCAGAGCGCTACCCGGTCCCAGTGAGAGCCAGCTCCAGAGCGCCCCCCCGTCCCAGCGAGAGCCAGCTCCAGAGCGCTCCCCGGTCCCAGCGAGAGCCAGCTCCAGAGCGCTCCCCGTCCCAGCGACAGCCAGCTCTAAAGCGCTCCCCCGTCCCAGCGAGAGCCAGCTCCAGAGCGCCGCCCCGTCCCAGCGAGAGCCAGCTCCAGAGCGCTCCCCCGTCCCAGCGACAGCCAGCTCCAGAGCGCACCCCCCGTCCCTGCGAGAGCCAGCTCCAGAGCGCACCCCGGTCCCAGCGTGAGCCAGCTCCAGAGCGCACCCCGGTCCCAGCGAGAGCCAGCTCCAGAGCGCCCCCCCGTCCCAGTGAGAGCCAGCTCCAGAGCGCCCCCCCGTCCCAGCGAGAGCCAGCTCCAGAGCGCACCCCCCCGTCCCAGCGAGAGCCAGCTCCAGAGCGCTCCCCCGTCCCAGCGAGAGCCAGCTCCAGAGCGCCCCCCCGTCCCAGCGAGAGCCAGCTCCAGAGCGCACCCCCGCCCCAGCGTGAGCCAGCTCCAGAGCGCTCCCCGTTCCCAGTGAGAGCCAGCTCCAGAGCACCCCCCCGTCCCAGTGAGAGCCAGCTCCAGAGCGCCCCCCCGTCCCAGCGAGAGCCAGCTCCAGAGCGCTCTCCGGTCCCAGCGAGAGCCAGCTCCAGAGCGCTACCCGGTCCCAGTGAGAGCCAGCTCCAGAGCGCCCCCGTCCCAGCGAGAGCCAGCTCCAGAGCGCTCCCCGGTCCCAGCGAGAGCCAGCTCCAGAGCGCTCCCCGTCCCAGCGACAGCCAGCTCTAAAGCGCTCCCCCGTCCCAGCGAGAGCCAGCTCCAGAGCGCCGCCCCGTCCCAGCGAGAGCCAGCTCCAGAGCGCTCCCCCGTCCCAGCGACAGCCAGCTCCAGAGCGCACCCCCCGTCCCTGCGAGAGCCAGCTCCAGAGCGCACCCCGGTCCCAGCGTGAGCCAGCTCCAGAGCGCACCCCGGTCCCAGCGAGAGCCAGCTCCAGAGCGCCCCCCCCGTCCCAGCGAGAGCCAGCTCCAGAGCGCCCCCCCGTCCCAGCGAGAGCCAGCTCCAGAGCGCACCCCCGTCCCAGCGAGAGCCAGCTCCAGAGCGCACCCCCGTCCCAGCAAGAGCCTGCTCCAGAGCGCCCCCCCGTCCCAGCGAGAGCCAGCTCCAGAGCGCTCCCCCGTCCCTGCGAGAGCCAGCTCCAGAGCGCACCCCGGTCCCAGCGAGAGCCTGCTCCAGAGCGCCCCCCCGTCCCAGCGAGAGCCAGCTCCAGAGCGCACCCCCGTCCCTGCGAGAGCCAGCTCCAGAGCGCACCCCCGTCCCAGCGAGAGCCAGCTCCAGAGCGCACCCCCGTCCCTGCGAGAGCCAGCTCCAGAGCGCACCCCGGTCCCAGCGAGAGCCAGCTCCAGAGCGCACCCCGGTCCCAGCGAGAGCCAGCTCCAGAGCGCCCCCCCATCCCAGCGAGTGCCAGCTCCAGAGCGCACCCCCCCGTCCCAGCGAGTGCCAGCTCCAGAGCGCACCCCCCCGTCCCAGCGAGAGCCAGCTCCAGAGCGCTCCCCCGTCCCAGCGAGAACCAGCTCCAGAGCGCCCCCCCGTCCCAGCGAGAGCCAGCTCCAGAGCGCACCCCCGTCCCAGCGAGAGCCAGCTCCAGAGTGCCCCCCCGTCCCTGCGAGAGCCAGCTCCAGAGCGCCCCCCGCCCCAGCGTGAGCCAGTTCCAGAGTGCCCCCCGCCCCAGCGTGAGCCAGCTCCAGAGCGCTCCCCGTTCCCAGCGAGAGCCAGCTCCAGAGCACCCCCCCGTCCCAGTGAGAGCCAGCTCCAGAGCGCCCCCCCGTCCCAGCGAGAGCCAGCTCCAGAGCGCTCTCCGGTCCCAGCGAGAGCCAGCTCCAGAGCGCGACCCGGTCCCAGTGAGAGCCAGCTCCAGAGCGCCCCCGTCCCAGCGAGAGCCAGCTCCAGAGCGCACCCCCCCGTCCCAGCGAGAGCCAGCTCCAGAGCGCTCCCCCGTCCCAGCGAGAGCCAGCTCCAGAGCGCCCCCCCGTCCCAGCGAGAGCCAGCTCCAGAGCGCACCCCCGCCCCAGCGTGAGCCAGCTCCAGAGCGCTCCCCGTTCCGAGTGAGAGCCAGCTCCAGAGCACCCCCCCGTCCCAGTGAGAGCCAGCTCCAGAGCGCCCCCCCGTCCCAGCGAGAGCCAGCTCCAGAGCGCTCTCCGGTCCCAGCGAGAGCCAGCTCCAGAGCGCTACCCGGTCCCAGTGAGAGCCAGCTCCAGAGCGCCCCCCCGTCCCAGCGAGAGCCAGCTCCAGAGCGCTCCCCGGTCCCAGCGAGAGCCAGCTCCAGAGCGCTCCCCGTCCCAGCGACAGCCAGCTCTAAAGCGCTCCCCCGTCCCAGCGAGAGCCAGCTCCAGAGCGCCGCCCCGTCCCAGCGAGAGCCAGCTCCAGAGCGCTCCCCCGTCCCAGCGACAGCCAGCTCCAGAGCGCACCCCCCGTCCCTGCGAGAGCCAGCTCCAGAGCGCACCCCGGTCCCAGCGTGAGCCAGCTCCAGAGCGCACCCCGGTCCCAGCGAGAGCCAGCTCCAGAGCGCCCCCCCGTCCCAGTGAGAGCCAGCTCCAGAGCGCCCCCCCGTCCCAGCGAGAGCCAGCTCCAGAGCGCACCCCCCCGTCCCAGCGAGAGCCAGCTCCAGAGCGCTCCCCCGTCCCAGCGAGAGCCAGCTCCAGAGCGCCCCCCCGTCCCAGCGAGAGCCAGCTCCAGAGCGCACCCCCGCCCCAGCGTGAGCCAGCTCCAGAGCGCTCCCCGTTCCCAGTGAGAGCCAGCTCCAGAGCACCCCCCCGTCCCAGTGAGAGCCAGCTCCAGAGCGCCCCCCCGTCCCAGCGAGAGCCAGCTCCAGAGCGCTCTCCGGTCCCAGCGAGAGCCAGCTCCAGAGCGCTACCCGGTCCCAGTGAGAGCCAGCTCCAGAGCGCCCCCGTCCCAGCGAGAGCCAGCTCCAGAGCGCTCCCCGGTCCCAGCGAGAGCCAGCTCCAGAGCGCTCCCCGTCCCAGCGACAGCCAGCTCTAAAGCGCTCCCCCGTCCCAGCGAGAGCCAGCTCCAGAGCGCCGCCCCGTCCCAGCGAGAGCCAGCTCCAGAGCGCTCCCCCGTCCCAGCGACAGCCAGCTCCAGAGCGCACCCCCCGTCCCTGCGAGAGCCAGCTCCAGAGCGCACCCCGGTCCCAGCGTGAGCCAGCTCCAGAGCGCACCCCGGTCCCAGCGAGAGCCAGCTCCAGAGCGCCCCCCCCGTCCCAGCGAGAGCCAGCTCCAGAGCGCCCCCCCGTCCCAGCGAGAGCCAGCTCCAGAGCGCACCCCCGTCCCAGCGAGAGCCAGCTCCAGAGCGCACCCCCGTCCCAGCAAGAGCCTGCTCCAGAGCGCCCCCCCGTCCCAGCGAGAGCCAGCTCCAGAGCGCTCCCCCGTCCCTGCGAGAGCCAGCTCCAGAGCGCACCCCGGTCCCAGCGAGAGCCTGCTCCAGAGCGCCCCCCCGTCCCAGCGAGAGCCAGCTCCAGAGCGCACCCCCGTCCCTGCGAGAGCCAGCTCCAGAGCGCACCCCCGTCCCAGCGAGAGCCAGCTCCAGAGCGCACCCCCGTCCCTGCGAGAGCCAGCTCCAGAGCGCACCCCGGTCCCAGCGAGAGCCAGCTCCAGAGCGCTCCCCGGTCCCTGCGAGAGCCAGCTCCAGAGCGCACCCCCGTCCCAGCGAGAGCCAGCTCCAGAGCGCTCCCCCGTCCCAGCGAGAGCCACCTCCAGAGCGCCCCCCGTCCCAGCGAGAGCCAGCTCCAGAGCACCCCCCCGTCCCAGCGAGAGCCAGCTCCAGAGCGCACCCCGGTCCCAGCGAGAGCCAGCTCCAGAGCGCCCCCCCATCCCAGCGAGTGCCAGCTCCAGAGCGCACCCCCCCGTCCCAGCGAGTGCCAGCTCCAGAGCGCACCCCCCCGTCCCAGCGAGAGCCAGCTCCAGAGCGCTCCCCCGTCCCAGCGAGAACCAGCTCCAGAGCGCCCCCCCGTCCCAGCGAGAGCCAGCTCCAGAGCGCACCCCCGTCCCAGCGAGAGCCAGCTCCAGAGTGCCCCCCCGTCCCTGCGAGAGCCAGCTCCAGAGCGCCCCCCGCCCCAGCGTGAGCCAGTTCCAGAGTGCCCCCCGCCCCAGCGTGAGCCAGCTCCAGAGCGCTCCCCGTTCCCAGCGAGAGCCAGCTCCAGAGCACCCCCCCGTCCCAGTGAGAGCCAGCTCCAGAGCGCCCCCCCGTCCCAGCGAGAGCCAGCTCCAGAGCGCTCTCCGGTCCCAGCGAGAGCCAGCTCCAGAGCGCGACCCGGTCCCAGTGAGAGCCAGCTCCAGAGCGCCCCCCCGTCCCAGCGAGAGCCAGCTCCAGAGCGCACCCCCCCGTCCCAGCGAGAGCCAGCTCCAGAGCGCTCCCCCGTCCCAGCGAGAGCCAGCTCCAGAGTGCCCCCCCGTCCCTGCGAGAGCCAGCTCCAGAGCGCCCCCCGCCCCAGCGTGAGCCAGTTCCAGAGTGCCCCCCGCCCCAGCGTGAGCCAGCTCCAGAGCGCTCCCCGTTCCCAGCGAGAGCCAGCTCCAGAGCACCCCCCCGTCCCAGTGAGAGCCAGCTCCAGAGCGCCCCCCCGTCCCAGCGAGAGCCAGCTCCAGAGCGCTCTCCGGTCCCAGCGAGAGCCAGCTCCAGAGCGCGACCCGGTCCCAGTGAGAGCCAGCTCCAGAGCGCCCCCCCGTCCCAGCGAGAGCCAGCTCCAGAGCGCACCCCCCCGTCCCAGCGAGAGCCAGCTCCAGAGCGCTCCCCCGTCCCAGCGAGAGCCAGCTCCAGAGCGCCCCCCCGTCCCAGCGAGAGCCAGCTCCAGAGCGCACCCCCGCCCCAGCGTGAGCCAGCTCCAGAGCGCTCCCCGTTCCGAGTGAGAGCCAGCTCCAGAGCACCCCCCCGTCCCAGTGAGAGCCAGCTCCAGAGCGCCCCCCCGTCCCAGCGAGAGCCAGCTCCAGAGCGCTCTCCGGTCCCAGCGAGAGCCAGCTCCAGAGCGCTACCCGGTCCCAGTGAGAGCCAGCTCCAGAGCGCCCCCCCGTCCCAGCGAGAGCCAGCTCCAGAGCGCTCCCCGGTCCCAGCGAGAGCCAGCTCTAAAGCGCTCCCCCGTCCCAGCGAGAGCCAGCTCCAGAGCGCCGCCCCGTCCCAGCGAGAGCCAGCTCCAGAGCGCTCCCCCGTCCCAGCGACAGCCAGCTCCAGAGCGCACCCCCCGTCCCTGCGAGAGCCAGCTCCAGAGCGCACCCCGGTCCCAGCGTGAGCCAGCTCCAGAGCGCACCCCGGTCCCAGCGAGAGCCAGCTCCAGAGCGCCCCCCCGTCCCAGTGAGAGCCAGCTCCAGAGCGCCCCCCCGTCCCAGCGAGAGCCAGCTCCAGAGCGCACCCCCCCGTCCCAGCGAGAGCCAGCTCCAGAGCGCTCCCCCGTCCCAGCGAGAGCCAGCTCCAGAGCGCCCCCCCGTCCCAGCGAGAGCCAGCTCCAGAGCGCACCCCCGCCCCAGCGTGAGCCAGCTCCAGAGCGCTCCCCGTTCCCAGTGAGAGCCAGCTCCAGAGCACCCCCCCGTCCCAGTGAGAGCCAGCTCCAGAGCGCCCCCCCGTCCCAGCGAGAGCCAGCTCCAGAGCGCTCTCCGGTCCCAGCGAGAGCCAGCTCCAGAGCGCTACCCGGTCCCAGTGAGAGCCAGCTCCAGAGCGCTCCCCCGTCCCAGCGAGAGCCACCTCCAGAGCGCCCCCCCATCCCAGCGAGAGCCAGCTCCAGAGCACCCCCCCGTCCCAGCGAGAGCCAGCTCCAGTGCGCACCCCGGTCCCAGCGACAGCCAGCTCCAGAGCGCCCCCCCATCCCAGCGAGAGCCAGCTCCAGAGCGCCCCCCCATCCCAGCGAGAGCCAGCTCCAGAGCGCACCCCCCCGTCCCAGCGAGAGCCAGCTCCAGAGCGCCCCCCCGTCCCAGCGAGAGCCAGCTCCAGAGCGCACCCCCCCGTCCCAGCGAGAGCCAGCTCCAGAGCGCTCCCCGGTCCCATCGAGAGCCAGCTCCAGAGCGCTCCCCCGTCCCAGCGAGAGCCAGCTCCAGAGCGCCCCCCCGTCCCAGCGAGAGCCAGCTCCAGAGCGCCCCCCGTCCCAGCGATAGCCAGCTCCAGAGCGCTCCCCTCGTCCCAGCGAGAGCCAGCTCCAGAGCGCCCCCCCGTCCCAGCGAGAGCCAGCTCCAGAGCGCCCCCCGTCCCAGCGAAAGCCAGCTCCAGAGCGCTCCCCCGTCCCAGCGAGAGCCAGCTCCAGAGCGCTCCCCCGTCCCAGCGAGAGCCAGCTCCAGAGCGCCCCCCGTCCCAGCGAGAGCCAGCTCCAGAGCGCTCCCCCGTCCCAGCGAGAGCCAGCTCCAGAGCGCCCCCGTCCCAGCGAGAGCCAGCTCCAGAGCGCTCCCCCGTCCCAGCGAGAGCCAGCTCCAGAGCGCCCCCCGTCCCAGCGAGAGCCAGCTCCAGAGCGCTCCCCCGTCCCAGCGAGAGCCAGCTCCAGAGCGCCCCCCGTCCCAGCGAGAGCCAGCTCCAGAGCGCTCCCCCGTCCCAGCGACAGCCAGCTCCAGAGCGCCCCCGTCCCAGCGAGAGCCAGCTCCAGAGCGCACCCCCGTCCCAGCGAGAGCCAGCTCCAGAGCGCACCCCCCGTCCCTGCGAGAGCCAGCTCCAGAGCGCTCTCCCGTCCCATCGAGAGCCAGCTCCAGAGCGCTCCCCGGTCCCAGTGAGAGCCAGCTCCAGAGCGCTCCCCGGTCCCAGCGAGAGCCAGCTCCAGAGCGCTCCCCCGTCCCAGCGAGAGCCACGTCCAGAGCGCCCCCCCGTCCCAGCGAGAGCCAGCTCCAGAGCGCTCCCCCATCCCAGCGAGAGCCAGCTCCAGAGCGCACCCCCGTCCCAGCGAGAGCCAGCTCCAGAGCGCCCCCCGTCCCAGCGAGAGCCAGCTCCAGAGCGCTCCCCCGTCCCAGCGAGAGCCAGCTCCAGAGCGCCCCCCCGTCCCAGCGAGAGCCAGCTCCAGAGCGCCCCCGTCCCAGCGAGAGCCAGCTCCAGAGCGCCCCCCCGTCCCAGCGAGAGCCAGCTCCAGAGCGCCCCCCCGTCCCAGCGAGAGCCAGCTCCAGAGCGCCCCCCCGTCCCAGCGAGAGCCAGCTCCAGAGCGCACCCCCGTCCCAGCGAGAGCCAGCTCCAGAGCGCCCCCGTCCCAGCGAGAGCCAGCTCCAGAGCGCCCCCCCGTCCCAGCGAGAGCCAGCTCCAGAGCGCCCCCGTCCCAGCGAGAGCCAGCTCCAGAGCGCCCCCCCGTCCCAGCGAGAGCCAGCTCCAGAGCGCCCCCCCGTCCCAGTGAGAGCCAGCTCCAGAGCGCTCCCCCGTCCCTGCGAGAGCCAGCTCCAGAGCGCTCCCCCGTACCAGCGAGAGCCAGCTCCAGAGCGCCCCCGTCCCAGCGAGAGCCAGCTCCAGAGCGCTCCCCCGTCCCAGCGACAGCCAGCTCCAGAGCGCCCTCCGACCCAGCAAGAGCCAGCTGCAGAGCGCACCCCCGTCCCAGCGAGAGCCAGCTCCAGAGCGCTCTCCCGTCCCATCGAGAGCCAGCTCCAGAGCGCTCCCCCGTCCCAGCGAGAGCCAGCTCCAGAGCGCTCCCCGTCCCAGCGAGAGCCAGCTCCAGAGCGCTCCCCGGTCCCAGCGAGAGCCAGCTCCAGAGCGCTCCCCCGTCCCAGCGACAGCCAGCTCCAGAGCGCACCCCGGTCCCAGCGAGAGCCAGCTCCAGAGCGCCCCCGTCCCAGCGAGAGCCAGCTCCAGAGCGCACCCCCGTCCCAGCGACAGCCAGCTCCAGAGCGCCCTCCGACCCAGCAAGAGCCAGCTGCAGAGCGCACCCCCGTCCCAGCGAGAGCCAGCTCCAGAGCGCTCTCCCGTCCCATCGAGAGCCAGCTCCAGAGCGCTCCCCCGTCCCAGCGAGAGCCAGCTCCAGAGCGCTCCCCGTCCCAGCGAGAGCCAGCTCCAGAGCGCTCCCCGGTCCCAGCGAGAGCCAGCTCCAGAGCGCTCCCCCGTCCCAGCGACAGCCAGCTCCAGAGCGCACCCCGGTCCCAGCGAGAGCCAGCTCCAGAGCGCCCCCCCCGTCCCAGCGAGAGCCAGCTCCAGAGCGCACCCCCGTCCCAGCGAGAGCCAGCTCCAGAGCGCTCCCCCGTCCCAGCGAGAGCCAGCTCCAGAGCGCCCCCCCATCCCAGCGAGAGCCAGCTCCAGAGCGCTCCCCCGTCCCAGCGAGAGCCAGCTCCAGAGCGCACCCCCGTCCCAGCGACAGCCAGCTCCAGAGCGCCCTCCGACCCAGCAAGAGCCAGCTGCAGAGCGCACCCCCGTCCCAGCGAGAGCCAGCTCCAGAGCGCTCTCCCGTCCCATCGAGAGCCAGCTCCAGAGCGCTCCCCCGTCCCAGCGAGAGCCAGCTCCAGAGCGCTCCCCGTCCCAGCGAGAGCCAGCTCCAGAGCGCTCCCCGGTCCCAGCGAGAGCCAGCTCCAGAGCGCTCCCCCGTCCCAGCGACAGCCAGCTCCAGAGCGCACCCCGGTCCCAGCGAGAGCCAGCTCCAGAGCGCCCCCCCGTCCCAGCGAGAGCCAGCTCCAGAGCGCACCCCCGTCCCAGCGACAGCCAGCTCCAGAGCGCCCTCCGACCCAGCAAGAGCCAGCTGCAGAGCGCACCCCCGTCCCAGCGAGAGCCAGCTCCAGAGCGCTCTCCCGTCCCATCGAGAGCCAGCTCCAGAGCGCTCCCCCGTCCCAGCGAGAGCCAGCTCCAGAGCGCTCCCCGTCCCAGCGAGAGCCAGCTCCAGAGCGCTCCCCGGTCCCAGCGAGAGCCAGCTCCAGAGCGCTCCCCCGTCCCAGCGACAGCCAGCTCCAGAGCGCACCCCGGTCCCAGCGAGAGCCAGCTCCAGAGCGCCCCCCCGTCCCAGCGAGAGCCAGCTCCAGAGCGCACCCCCGTCCCAGCGAGAGCCAGCTCCAGAGCGCTCCCCCGTCCCAGCGAGAGCCAGCTCCAGAGCGCCCCCCCATCCCAGCGAGAGCCAGCTCCAGAGCGCTCCCCCGTCCCAGCGAGAGCCAGCTCCAGAGCGCACCCCCGTCCCAGCGAGAGCCAGCTCCAGAGCGCCCCCGTCCCAGCGAGAGCCAGCTCCAGAGCGCTCCCCCGTCCCAGCGAGAGCCAGCTCCAGAGCGCTCCCCCGTCCCAGCGAGAGCCAGCTCCAGAGCGCTCCCCCGTCCCAGCGAGAGCCAGCTCCAGAGCGCTCCCCCGTCCCAGCGAGAGCCAGCTCCAGAGCGCTCCCCCGTCCCAGCGAGAGCCAGCTCCAGAGCGCCCCCCCGTCCCAGCGAGAGCCAGCTCCAGAGCGCTCCCCCGTCCCAGCGAGAGCCAGCTCCAGAGCGCACCCCCGTCCCAGCGAGAGCCAGCTCCAGAGCGCCCCCGTCCCAGCGAGAGCCAGCTCCAGAGCGCTCCCCCGTCCCAGCGAGAGCCAGCTCCAGAGCGCTCCCCCGTCCCAGCGAGAGCCAGCTCCAGAGCGCCCCCCGTCCCAGCGAGAGCCAGCTCCAGAGCGCTCCCCCGTCCCAGCGAGAGCCAGCTCCAGAGCGCTCCCCCGTCCCAGCGAGAGCCAGCTCCAGAGCGCTCCCCCGTCCCAGCGAGAGCCAGCTCCAGAGCGCTCCCCCGTCCCAGCGAGAGCCAGCTCCAGAGCGCTCCCCCGTCCCAGCGAGAGCCAGCTCCAGAGCGCCCCCCCGTCCCAGCGAGAGCCAGCTCCAGAGCGCTCCCCCGTCCCAGCGAGAGCCAGCTCCAGAGCGCCCCCGTCCCAGCGAGAGCCAGCTCCAGAGCGCTCTCCCGTCCCATCGAGAGCCAGCTCCAGAGCGCTCTCCCGTCCCATCGAGAGCCAGCTCCAGAGCGCCCCCCGTCCCAGCGAGAGCCAGCTCCAGAGCGCTCTCCCGTCCCAGCGAGAGCCAGCTCCAGAGCGCTCCCCCGTCCCAGCGAGAGCCAGCTCCAGAGCGCACCCCCGTCCCAGCGAGAGCCAGCTCCAGAGCGCACCCCCGTCCCAGCGAGAGCCAGCTCCAGAGCGCCCCCCGTCCCAGCGAGATCCAGCTATCTTTGGCTCGAGGCGAGAGGTTCATGCACTAAGCTCCACAGGGCCCAGTTTCGGTTCCACCTGTTGGGTTTACATGTTCTCCGCAGGTGGGGTCCTGCCCACCTCATTAGCATGCAGGGGTTTTAGCGTAAGGCAAACATTAGCTGTTTAATGGGGGCCCCCTCGCCTGCAGGGACCCCGGTGCTGCCAGGTGCTTCGGGCTGGGGGTCCCCTCGCCTGCAGGGACCCCGGTGCTGCCAGGTGCTTCGGGCTGGGGGCCCCCTCGCCTGCAGGGACCCCGGTGCTGCCAGGTGCTTCGGGCTGGGGGTCCCCTCGCCTGCAGGGACCCCGGTACTGCCAGGTGCTTCGGGCTGGGGGCCCCCTCGCCTGCAGGGACCCCGGTGCTGCCAGGTGCTTCGGGCTGGGGGCCCCCTCGCCTGCAGGGACCCCGGTGCTGCCAGGTACTTCGGGCTGGGGGCCCCTCACCTGCAGGGACCCCGGTGCTGCCAGGTACTTCGGGCTGGGGGCCCCCTCGCCTGCAGGGACCCCGGTGCTGCCAGGTACTTCGGGCTGGGGGCCCCCTCGCCTGCAGGGACCCCGGTGCTGCCAGGTACTTCGGGCTGGGGGCCCCCTCGCCTGCAGGGACCCCGGTGCTGCCAGGTACTTCGGGCTGGGGGCCCCTCGCCTGCAGGGACCCCGGTGCTGCCAGGTACTTCGGGCTGGGGGCCCCTCGCCTGCAGGGACCCCGGTGCTGCCAGGTACTTCGGGCTGGGGCCCCCTCGCCTGCAGGGACCCCGGTGCTGCCAGGTACTTCGGGCTGGGGGCCCCCTCGCCTGCAGGGACCCCGGTGCTGCCAGGTGCTTCAGGCTGGGGGCCCCTCGCCTGCAGGGACCCCGGTGCTGCCAGGTACTTCGGGCTGGGGGCCCCCTCGCCTGCAGGGACCCCGGTGCTGCCAGGTGCTTCGGGCTGGGGGCCCCCTCGCCTGCAGGGACCCCGGTGCTGCCAGGTACTTCGGGCTGGGGGCCCCTCGCCTGCAGGGACCCCGGTGCTGCCAGGTACTTCGGGCTGGGGCCCCCTCGCCTGCAGGTACCCCGGTGCTGCCAGGTACTTCGGGCTGGGGGCCCCCTCGCCTGCAGGGACCCCGGTGCTGCCAGGTACTTCGGGCTGGGGGCCCCTCGCCTGCAGGGACCCCGGTGCTGCCAGGTACTTCGGGCTGGGGGCCCCCTCGCCTGCAGGGACCCCGGTGCTGCCAGGTGCTTCGGGCTGGGGGCCCCCTCGCCTGCAGGGACCCCGGTGCTGCCAGGTGCTTCGGGCTGGGGGCCCCCTCGCCTGCAGGGACCCCGGTGCTGCCAGGTGCTTCGGGCTGGGGGCCCCCTCGCCTGCAGGGACCCCGGTGCTGCCAGGTACTTCGGGCTGGGGGCCCCCTCGCCTGCAGGGACCCCGGTGCTGCCAGGTACTTCGGGCTGGGGCCCCCTCGCCTGCAGGGACCCCGGTGCTGCCAGGTACTTCGGGTTGGGGGCCCCCTCGCCTGCAGGGACCCCGGTGCTGCCAGGTACTTCGGGCTGGGGGCCCCCTCGCCTGCAGGGACCCCGGTGCTGCCAGGTGCTTCGGGCTGGGGGCCCCTCGCCTGCAGGGACCCCGGTGCTGCCAGGTACTTCGGGCTGGGGCCCCCTCGCCTGCAGGGACCCCGGTGCTGCCAGGTGCTTCGGGCTGGGGGCCCCCTCGCCTGCAGGGACCCCGGTGCTGCCAGGTACTTCGGGCTGGGGGCCCCCTCGCCTGCAGGGACCCCGGTGCTGCCAGGTGCTTCGGGCTGGGGGCCCCTCGCCTGCAGGGACCCCGGTGCTGCCAGGTGCTTCGGGCTGGAGGCCCCCTCGCCTGCAGGGACCCCGGTGCTGCCAGGTACTTCGGGCTGGGGGCCCCTCACCTGCAGGGACCCCGGTGCTGCCAGGTGCTTCGGGCTGGGGGCCCCTCACCTGCAGGGACCCCGGTGCTGCCAGGTGCTTCGGGCTGGGGGCCCCTCACCTGCAGGGACCCCGGTGCTGCCAGGTGCTTCGGGCTGGGGGCCCCTCACCTGCAGGGACCCCGGTGCTGCCAGGTGCTTCGGGCTGGGGGCCCCCTCGCCTGCAGGGACCCCGGTGCTGCCAGGTGCTTCGGGCTGGGGGCCCCTCACCTGCAGGGACCCCGGTGCTGCCAGGTGCTTCGGGCTGGGGGCCCCCTCGCCTGCAGGGACCCCGGTGCTGCCGGGTGCTTCGGGCTGGGGGCCCCCTCGCCTGCAGGGACCCCGGTGCTGCCGGGTGCTTCGGGCTGGGGGTCCCCTCGCCTGCAGGGACCCCGGTGCTGCCAGGTGCTTCGGGCTGGGGGTCCCCTCGCCTGCAGGGACCCCGGTGCTGCCAGGTGCTTCGGGCTGGGGGCCCCCTCGCCTGCAGGGACCCCGGTGCTGCCGGGTGCTTCGGGCTGGGGGCCCCCTCGCCTGCAGGGACCCCGGTGCTGCCAGGTGCTTCGGGCTGGGGGCCCCTCGCCTGCAGGGACCCCGGTGCTGCCAGGTGCTTCGGGCTGGGGGCCCCTCGCCTGCAGGGACCCCGGTGCTGCCAGGTGCTTCGGGCTGGGGGTCCCCTCGCCTGCAGGGACCCCGGTGCTGCCAGGTGCTTACAAAGAGCGGGGCCCCCTCGCCTGCAGGGACCCCGGTGCTGCCAGGTGCTTCGGGCTGGGGGCCCCCTCGCCTGCAGGGACCCCGGTGCTGCCAGGTACTTCGGGTTGGGGGCCCCCTCGCCTGCAGGGACCCCGGTGCTGCCAGGTGCTTCAGGCTGGGGGTCCCCTCGCCTGCAGGGACCCCGGTGCTGCCAGGTACTTCGGGTTGGGGGCCCCCTCGCCTGCAGGGACCCCGGTGCTGCCAGGTACTTCGGGCTGGGGCCCCCTCGCCTGCAGGGACCCCGGTGCTGCCAGGTGCTTCGGGCTGGGGGCCCCTCGCCTGCAGGGACCCCGGTGCTGCCAGGTGCTTCGGGCTGGGGGCCCCTCGCCTGCAGGGACCCCGGTGCTGCCAGGTACTTCGGGCTGGGGGCCCCCTCGCCTGCAGGGACCCCGGTGCTGCCAGGTGCTTCGGGCTGGGGGCCCCCTCGCCTGCAGGGACCCCGGTGCTGCCAGGTGCTTCGGGCTGGGGGCCCCCTCGCCTGCAGGGACCCCGGTGCTGCCAGGTGCTTCGGGTTGGGGGCCCCCTCGCCTGCAGGGACCCCGGTGCTGCCAGGTGCTTCGGGCTGGGGGCCCCCTCGCCTGCAGGGACCCCGGTGCTGCCAGGTGCTTCGGGCTGGGGGCACCCTCGCCTGCAGGGACCCCGGTGCTGCCAGGTGCTTCGGGCTGGGGGCCCCCTCGGCTGCAGGGACCCCGGTGCTGCCAGGTGCTTCGGGCTGGGGGCCCCCTCGCCTGCAGGGACCCCGGTGCTGCCAGGTGCTTCGGGCTGGGGGCCCCCTCGCCTGCAGGGACCCCGGTGCTGCCAGGTGCTTCGGGCTGGGGGCCCCCTCGCCTGCAGGGACCCCGGTGCTGCCAGGTGCTTCGGGCTGGGGGCCCCCTCGCCTGCAGGGACCCCGGTGCTGCCAGGTGCTTCGGGCTGGGGGCCCCTCGCCTGCAGGGACCCCGGTGCTGCCAGGTGCTTCGGGCTGGGGGCCCCCTCGCCTGCAGGGACCCCGGTGCTGCCAGGTACTTCGGGCTGGGGGCCCCCTCGCCTGCAGGGACCCCGGAGCTGCCAGGTACTTCGGGCTGGGGGCCCCTCACCTGCAGGGACCCCGGTGCTGCCAGGTGCTTCGGGCTGGGGGCCCCTCGCCTGCAGGGACCCCGGTGCTGCCAGGTACTTCGGGCTGGGGGCCCCTCACCTGCAGGGACCCCGGTGCTGCCGGGTACTTCGGGCTGGGGGCCCCCTCGCCTGCAGGGACCCCGGTGCTGCCGGGTACTTCGGGCTGGGGGCCCCCTCGCCTGCAGGGACCCCGGTGCTGCCAAGTGCTTCGGGCTGGGGCCCCCTCGCCTGCAGGGACCCCGGTGCTGCCAGGTGCTTCGGGCTGGGGGCCCCCTCGCCTGCAGGGACCCCGGTGCTGCCAGGTGCTTCGGGCTGGGGGCCCCCTCGCCTGCAGGGACCCCGGTGCTGCCAGGTACTTCGGGCTGGGGGCCCCTCGCCTGCAGGGACCCCGGTGCTGCCAGGTGCTTCGGGCTGGGGGCCCCCTTGCCTGCAGGGACCCCGGTGCTGCCAGGTACTTCGGGCTGGGGGCCCCTCGCCTGCAGGGACCCCGGTGCTGCCAGGTACTTCGGGCTGGGGGCCCCTCGCCTGCAGGGACCCCGGTGCTGCCAGGTACTTCGGGCTGGGGGCCCCTCGCCTGCAGGGACCCCGGTGCTGCCAGGTGCTTCGGGCTGGGGGCCCCTCGCCTGCAGGGACCCCGGTGCTGCCAGGTGCTTCGGGCTGGGGGCCCCTCGCCTGCAGGGACCCCGGTGCTGCCAGGTGCTTCGGGCTGGGGGCCCCCTCGCCTGCAGGGACCCCGGTGCTGCCAGGTACTTCGGGCTGGGGGCCCCCTCGCCTGCAGGGACCCCGGTGCTGCCAGGTACTTCGGGCTGGGGGCCCCCTCGCCTGCAGGGACCCCGGTGCTGCCAGGTGCTTCGGGCTGGGGGCCCCCTCGCCTGCAGGGACCCCGGAGCTGCCAGGTGCTTCGGGCTGGGGGCCCCTCGCCTGCAGGGACCCCGGTGCTGCCAGGTGCTTCGGGCTGGGGGCCCCTCGCCTGCAGGGACCCCGGTGCTGCCAGGTACTTCGGGCTGGGGCCCCCTCGCCTGCAGGGACCCCGGTGCTGCCAGGTGCTTCGGGCTGGGGGCCCCCTCGCCTGCAGGGACCCCGGTGCTGCCAGGTACTTCGGGCTGGGGGCCCCCTCGCCTGCAGGGACCCCGGTGCTGCCAGGTACTTCGGGCTGGGGGCCCCCTCGCCTGCAGGGACCCCGGTGCTGCCAGGTGCTTCGGGCTGGGGGCCCCCTCGCCTGCAGGGACCCCGGTGCTGCCAGGTGCTTCGGGCTGGGGGCCCCCTCGCCTGCAGGGACCCCGGTGCTGCCAGGTGCTTCGGGCTGGGGGCCCCCTCGCCTGCAGGGACCCCGGTGCTGCCAGGTGCTTCGGGCTGGGGGCCCCCTCGCCTGCAGGGACCCCGGAGCTGCCAGGTGCTTCGGGCTGGGGGCCCCTCGCCTGCAGGGACCCCGGTGCTGCCAGGTGCTTCGGGCTGGGGCCCCCTCGCCTGCAGGGACCCCGGTGCTGCCAGGTGCTTCGGGCTGGGGGCCCCCTCGCCTGCAGGGACCCCGGTGCTGCCAGGTACTTCGGGCTGGGGGCCCCCTCGCCTGCAGGGACCCCGGTGCTGCCAGGTGCTTCGGGCTGGGGGCCCCTCGCCTGCAGGGACCCCGGTGCTGCCAGGTGCTTCGGGCTGGGGGCCCCTCGCCTGCAGGGACCCCGGTGCTGCCAGGTGCTTCGGGCTGGGGGCCCCCTCGCCTGCAGGGACCCCGGTGCTGCCAGGTGCTTCGGGCTGGGGGCCCCCTCGCCTGCAGGGACCCCGGTGCTGCCAGGTACTTCGGGCTGGGGGCCCCTCGCCTGCAGGGACCCCGGTGCTGCCAGGTGCTTCGGGCTGGGGGCCCCTCGCCTGCAGGGACCCCGGTGCTGCCAGGTGCTTCGGGCTGGGGGCCCCCTCGCCTGCAGGGACCCCGGAGCTGCCAGGTGCTTCGGGCTGGGGGCCCCTCGCCTGCAGGGACCCCGGTGCTGCCAGGTGCTTCGGGCTGGGGGCCCCCTCGCCTGCAGGGACCCCGGAGCTGCCAGGTGCTTCGGGTTGGGGGCCCCTCGCCTGCAGGGACCCCGGTGCTGCCAGGTACTTCGGGCTGGGGGCCCCCTCGCCTGCAGGGACCCCGGTGCTGCCAGGTACTTCGGGCTGGGGGCCCCTCGCCTGCAGGGACCCCGGTGCTGCCAGGTACTTCGGGCTGGGGGCCCCTCGCCTGCAGGGACCCCGGTGCTGCCGGGTGCTTCGGGCTGGGGGCCCCCTCGCCTGCAGGGACCCCGGTGCTGCCGGGTACTTCGGGCTGGGGGCCCCTCGCCTGCAGGGACCCCGGTGCTGCCAGGTACTTCGGGCTGGGGGCCCCTCGCCTGCAGGGACCCCGGTGCTGCCAGGTGCTTCGGGCTCGGGGCCCCCTCGCCTGCAGGGACCCCGGTGCTGCCAGGTGCTTCGGGCTGGGGGCCCCTCGCCTGCAGGGACCCCGGTGCTGCCAGGTGCTTCGGGCTGGGGGCCCCTCGCCTGCAGGGACCCCGGTGCTGCCAGGTGCTTCGGGCTGGGGCCCCCTCGCCTGCAGGGACCCCGGTGCTGCCAGGTGCTTCGGGCTGGGGGCCCCCTCGCCTGCAGGGACCCCGGTGCTGCCAGGTACTTCGGGCTGGGGGCCCCTCGCCTGCAGGGACCCCGGTGCTGCCAGGTGCTTCGGGCTGGGGGTCCCCTCGCCTGCAGGGACCCCGGTGCTGCCAGGTGCTTCGGGCTGGGGGTCCCCTCGCCTGCAGGGACCCCGGTGCTGCCAGGTGCTTCGGGCTGGGGGCCCCCTCGCCTGCAGGGACCCCGGTGCTGCCAGGTGCTTCGGGTTGGGGGCCCCTCGCCTGCAGGGACCCCGGTGCTGCCAGGTGCTTCGGGCTGGGGGCCCCCTCGCCTGCAGGGACCCCGGTGCTGCCAGGTACTTCGGGCTGGGGGCCCCCTCGCCTGCAGGGACCCCGGTGCTGCCAGGTACTTCGGGCTGGGGGCCCCCTCGCCTGCAGGGACCCCGGTGCTGCCAGGTACTTCGGGCTGGGGGTCCCCTCGCCTGCAGGGACCCCGGTGCTGCCAGGTACTTCGGGCTGGGGGCCCCTCGCCTGCAGGGACCCCGGTGCTGCCAGGTACTTCGGGCTGGGGCCCCCTCGCCTGCAGGGACCCCGGTGCTGCCAGGTGCTTCGGGCTGGGGGCCCCCTCGCCTGCAGGGACCCCGGTGCTGCCAGGTACTTCGGGCTGGGGGCCCCCTCGCCTGCAGGGACCCCGGTGCTGCCAGGTACTTCGGGCTGGGGGCCCCCTCGCCTGCAGGGACCCCGGTGCTGCCAGGTACTTCGGGCTGGGGGCCCCCTCGCCTGCAGGGACCCCGGTGCTGCCAGGTGCTTCGGGCTGGGGGCCCCCTCGCCTGCAGGGACCCCGGTGCTGCCAGGTACTTCGGGCTGGGGGCCCCTCGCCTGCAGGGACCCCGGTGCTGCCAGGTACTTCGGGCTGGGGGCCCCCTCGCCTGCAGGGACCCCGGTGCTGCCAGGTGCTTCGGGCTGGGGGCCCCCTCGCCTGCAGGGACCCCGGAGCTGCCAGGTGCTTCGGGCTGGGGGCCCCTCGCCTGCAGGGACCCCGGTGCTGCCAGGTGCTTCGGGCTGGGGCCCCCTCGCCTGCAGGGACCCCGGTGCTGCCAGGTGCTTCGGGCTGGGGGCCCCTCGCCTGCAGGGACCCCGGTGCTGCCAGGTGCTTCGGGCTGGGGGCCCCTCGCCTGCAGGGACCCCGGTGCTGCCAGGTGCTTCGGGCTGGGGGCCCCCTCGCCTGCAGGGACCCCGGTGCTGCCAGGTACTTCGGGCTGGGGGCCCCCTCCCCTGCAGGGACCCCGGTGCTGCCAGGTGCTTCGGGCTGGGGGCCCCTCGCCTGCAGGGACCCCGGTGCTGCCAGGTGCTTCGGGCTGGGGGCCCCTCGCCTGCAGGGACCCCGGTGCTGCCAGGTACTTCGGGCTGGGGGCCCCCTCGCCTGCAGGGACCCCGGTGCTGCCAGGTGCTTCGGGCTGGGGGCCCCCTCGCCTGCAGGGACCCCGGTGCTGCCAGGTGCTTCGGGCTGGGGGCCCCCTCGCCTGCAGGGACCCCGGAGCTGCCAGGTGCTTCGGGCTGGGGGCCCCTCGCCTGCAGGGACCCCGGTGCTGCCAGGTGCTTCGGGCTGGGGGCCCCCTCGCCTGCAGGGACCCCGGAGCTGCCAGGTGCTTCGGGTTGGGGGCCCCTCGCCTGCAGGGACCCCGGTGCTGCCAGGTACTTCGGGCTGGGGGCCCCTCGCCTGCAGGGACCCCGGTGCTGCCAGGTACTTCGGGCTGGGGGCCCCCTCGCCTGCAGGGACCCCGGTGCTGCCAGGTGCTTCGGGCTGGGGGCCCCTCGCCTGCAGGGACCCCGGTGCTGCCAGGTGCTTCGGGCTGGGGGTCCCCTCGCCTGCAGGGACCCCGGTGCTGCCAGGTGCTTCGGGCTGGGGGCCCCCTCGCCTGCAGGGACCCCGGTGCTGCCAGGTACTTCGGGCTGGGGGCCCCCTCGCCTGCAGGGACCCCGGTGCTGCCAGGTGCTTCGGGCTGGGGGCCCCCTCGCCTGCAGGGACCCCGGTGCTGCCAGGTACTTCGGGCTGGGGGCCCCTCGCCTGCAGGGACCCCGGTGCTGCCAGGTACTTCGGGCTGGGGGCCCCCTCGCCTGCAGGGACCCCGGTGCTGCCGGGTGCTTCGGGCTGGGGGCCCCCTCGCCTGCAGGGACCCCGGTGCTGCCGGGTACTTCGGGCTGGGGGCCCCTTGCCTGCAGGGACCCCGGTGCTGCCGGGTACTTCGGGCTGGGGGCCCCTCGCCTGCAGGGACCCCGGTGCTGCCGGGTGCTTCGGGCTGGGGGCCCCCTCGCCTGCAGGGACCCCGGTGCTGCCAGGTGCTTCGGGCTGGGGGCCCCTCGCCTGCAGGGACCCCGGTGCTGCCAGGTGCTTCGGGCTGGGGCCCCCTCGCCTGCAGGGACCCCGGTGCTGCCAGGTGCTTCGGGCTGGGGGCCCCCTCGCCTGCAGGGACCCCGGTGCTGCCAGGTGCTTCGGGCTGGGGGCCCCTCGCCTGCAGGGACCCCGGTGCTGCCAGGTGCTTCGGGCTGGGGCCCCCTCGCCTGCAGGGACCCCGGTGCTGCCAGGTGCTTCGGGCTGGGGGCCCCCTCGCCTGCAGGGACCCCGGTGCTGCCAGGTGCTTCGGGCTGGGGGTCCCCTCGCCTGCAGGGACCCCGGTGCTGCCAGGTGCTTCGGGCTGGGGGCCCCTCGCCTGCAGGGACCCCGGTGCTGCCAGGTGCTTCGGGCTGGGGGTCCCCTCGCCTGCAGGGACCCCGGTGCTGCCAGGTGCTTCGGGCTGGGGGCCCCTCGCCTGCAGGGACCCCGGTGCTGCCAGGTGCTTCGGGCTGGGGGCCCCTCGCCTGCAGGGACCCCGGTGCTGCCAGGTGCTTCGGGCTGGGGGCCCCCTCGGCTGCAGGGACCCCGGTGCTGCCAGGTGCTTCGGGCTGGGGGCCCCTCGCCTGCAGGGACCCCGGTGCTGCCAGGTGCTTCGGGTTGGGGGCCCCCTCGCCTGCAGGGACCCCGGTGCTGCCAGGTGCTTCGGGCTGGGGGCCCCTCGCCTGCAGGGACCCCGGTGCTGCCAGGTGCTTCGGGCTGGGGGCCCCCTCGCCTGCAGGGACCCCGGTGCTGCCAGGTGCTTCGAGCTGGGGGCCCCCTCGCCTGCAGGGACCCCGGTGCTGCCAGGTGCTTCGGGCTGGGGGCCCCCTCGCCTGCAGGGACCCCGGTGCTGCCAGGTGCTTCGGGCTGGGGGCCCCCTCGCCTGCAGGGACCCCGGTGCTGCCAGGTGCTTCGGGCTGGGGGCCCCCTCGCCTGCAGGGACCCCGGTGCTGCCAGGTGCTTCGGGCTGGGGGCCCCCTCGCCTGCAGGGACCCCGGTGCTGCCAGGTGCTTCGAGCTGGGGGCCCCCTCGCCTGCAGGGACCCCGGTGCTGCCAGGTGCTTCGGGCTGGGGGCCCCCTCGCCTGCAGGGACCCCGGTGCTGCCAGGTGCTTCGGGCTGGGGGCCCCTCGCCTGCAGGGACCCCGGTGCTGCCAGGTGCTTCGGGCTGGGGGCCCCCTCGCCTGCAGGGACCCCGGTGCTGCCAGGTACTTCGGGCTGGGGCCCCCTCGCCTGCAGGGACCCCGGTGCTGCCGGGTGCTTCGGGCTGGGGGCCCCCTCGCCTGCAGGGACCCCGGTGCTGCCAGGTACTTCGGGCTGGGGGCCCCTCGCCTGCAGGGACCCCGGTGCTGCCGGGTGCTTCGGGCTGGGGGCCCCCTCGCCTGCAGGGACCCCGGTGCTGCCAGGTGCTTCGGGCTGGGGGTCCCCTCGCCTGCAGGGACCCCGGAGCTGCCAGGTACTTCGGGCTGGGGGCCCCTCGCCTGCAGGGACCCCGGAGCTGCCAGGTACTTCGGGCTGGGGGTCCCCTCGCCTGCAGGGACCCCGGTGCTGCCAGGTACTTCGGGCTGGGGGTCCCCTCGCCTGCAGGGACCCCGGTGCTGCCAGGTACTTCGGGCTGGGGGCCCCTCGCCTGCAGGGACCCCGGAGCTGCCAGGTACTTCGGGCTGGGGGTCCCCTCGCCTGCAGGGACCCCGGTGCTGCCAGGTGCTTCGAGCTGGGGGCCCCTCGCCTGCAGGGACCCCGGTGCTGCCAGGTACTTCGGGCTGGGGGTCCCCTCGCCTGCAGGGACCCCGGAGCTGCCAGGTACTTCGGGCTGGGGGCCCCTCGCCTGCAGGGACCCCGGTGCTGCCAGGTGCTTCGGGCTGGGGCCCCCTCGCCTGCAGGGACCCCGGTGCTGCCAGGTACTTCGGGTTGGGGGCCCCCTCGCCTGCAGGGACCCCGGTGCTGCCAGGTGCTTCGGGCTGGGGGCCCCCTCGCCTGCAGGGACCCCGGTGCTGCCAGGTGCTTCGAGCTGGGGGCCCCCTCACCTGCAGGGACCCCGGTGCTGCCAGGTACTTCGGGCTGGGGGCCCCTCGCCTGCAGGGACCCCGGTGCTGCCAGGTACTTCGGGTTGGGGGCCCCCTCGCCTGCAGGGACCCCGGTGCTGCCAGGTGCTTCGGGCTGGGGGCCCCCTCGCCTGCAGGGACCCCGGTGCTGCCAGGTACTTCGGGCTGGGGGCCCCCTCGCCTGCAGGGACCCCGGTGCTGCCGGGTGCTTCGGGCTGGGGGCCCCTCGCCTGCAGGGACCCCGGTGCTGCCAGGTGCTTCGGGTTGGGGGCCCCCTCGCCTGCAGGGACCCCGGTGCTGCCGGGTACTTCGGGTTGGGGGCCCCCTCGCCTGCAGGGACCCCGGTGCTGCCAGGTGCTTCGGGCTGGGGGCCCCTCACCTGCAGGGACCCCGGTGCTGCCAGGTACTTCGGGCTGGGGGCCCCCTCGCCTGCAGGGACCCCGGTGCTGCCGGGTACTTCGGGCTGGGGGCCCCCTCGCCTGCAGGGACCCCGGTGCTGCCGGGTGCTTCGGGCTGGGGGTCCCCTCGCCTGCAGGGACCCCGGTGCTGCCAGGTGCTTCGGGCTGGGGGCCCCTCGCCTGCAGGGACCCCGGTGCTGCCAGGTGCTTCGGGCTGGGGGCCCCTCGCCTGCAGGGACCCCGGTGCTGCCAGGTGCTTCGGGCTGGGGGTCCCCTCGCCTGCAGGGACCCCGGTGCTGCCGGGTGCTTCGGGCTGGGGGCCCCCTCGCCTGCAGGGACCCCGGTGCTGCCGGGTACTTCGGGCTGGGGGCCCCCTCGCCTGCAGGGACCCCGGTGCTGCCAGGTACTTCGGGTTGGGGGCCCCCTCGCCTGCAGGGACCCCGGTGCTGCCAGGTGCTTCGGGCTGGGGGCCCCTCGCCTGCAGGGACCCCGGTGCTGCCAGGTACTTCGGGCTGGGGGCCCCTCGCCTGCAGGGACCCCGGTGCTGCCAGGTACTTCGGGCTGGGGGCCCCCTCGCCTGCAGGGACCCCGGTGCTGCCAGGTACTTCGGGTTGGGGGCCCCTCGCCTGCAGGGACCCCGGTGCTGCCAGGTGCTTACAAAGAGCGGGGCCCCCACATTCCTGGCTTCCAGCTCCTGGGCTGTTGCCATTCTGGCTGGAGACTCATTTCATGCCCTGGGAAGTGGACACCCCAGGTGCCCAGCTCTCTGCCTTCACCCCCATTTCCCAGCCGAGCCATCTGCCTAGCAGGCTGCTTGCTTCCCCCTCGGGGTCTCTGCAGGCGACGGGGCCCCAGCTCTTTCCAAGCTGCTGACAGCCCCTGGGTCACCACGGCCGCCTATGCTGAGCCGCCGAAGGGACACTCAGGTGCCCTCCCCTGTGCCACGCGGGGCTCAGCATGGGGCCTGCCCAGGACCAGCGGCTGGGCGCTGTCTCCCATCCAAACACCGACCCGGGACCCTGAGCACTGGGGACGCTGACGTCTGCTTGCAAAACCGATACACAGAAAACCTGGGCTGTAATTATAGACTAGAAGCTGATTTGCATAAGAAATGCTGATTTGCATATTAACGGCTGTTGGGTTCGCAGGCGGAGGGGCTGGAGCCGCTGGCGTTCCAGACAGGGCTGCGTGCGGCCAGGCCCCAGCTGCAGGCGGGCCTGGCACCGCCCCTGCTGGGCCCTTATCTGCTGACCTCTGCACAGCGCCTAGAGCTGATGTCTCAGCAAAGGACTCTGCCTCTGAGCGCCCCCCCGACCTGCCCTTTCACTGACCGCTGCACAGTGCTCTGTGATGTGGAGCCAGGGATTTCAGGCCCTGCAGCTCTTGTGCCTGAACCCCTGACCCCTTTCCAGCTTCCCCCTTGAACTGCATTCCTCTCTCCAGCTGCAGCCTCCCACGCGCCCCTTGCCCTGGCCACGTCAGCTCCCGCCGTGGCCACGTCAGCTCCCGCCCCAGCCACGTGGATCCCTGTGCCTGGGCAGCAGCGACTAGCCAGCTGCCAGGGTCATTACAAGGCGCGATGGGGACGTGACTCAGTCACACGCCCGCCTGGCTCCCAAATCTCCCTGCTGCTCCCCTTTCTGTCCTATTGCACCCTCTTCCTTGCCCTCTGGGCTCCCTCTCAGAGCCAGGGCGTCCTGCCTGCCAGTCACCTGCCCGGCTGTAGCCCAGCAGCTCCCAGCATCGGGCCAGGCTCTGCACAGACACACAAGTGACGCCAGGACAAGCAGACCCTGCTGGAGCAAGCCACTAAAATGGCATCACCGACTCTGGTGCGGGCGTGGCTCAGGCCTCCTGAGCCCTCTCCCGTCCCGGGCGTGGCTGGCCTGCGTCAGGCTCCAGGTGGGCACGCACCCTGCAGGAGTGAGAGGCGGGCCCTGGGCCCTTCCTCAAAGAGCCTAAAGTCCCACTAGCTGGTGTTAGAGAAAAGAAACTCCCCCCCCTCCCCAGTAAAAAGTTTGGCCAGGCCACTCTTGGTATAGTGGGCTGCGGTACTCCTCAGGAGAAACCGGCCGCACCCTTCCTGCACACCATTGCCGTTAGAAAAAGGGAAGGTGTGAAAAGGGGAAAATAGCCTCAGACTCTCCCACCCGTCACCTTGGCGTGAGAACTGTGGGGCTTACCTGGTCGCATGAAACCTGCTCAGTTTCGGCCCAACCCCTGGGACACAGACCCCCCCACTTGGTGACCGTTGGGCCATATATGGTAATATGCAAGCACGGGAAAGCGATGTGCAGATTTGGGGATAAATACCCATGGCACAGTTCGCTCGAGGAGGTCTTCGCAACACACGTACCACCGTGCGTGTGCCTTCCCGTAGACTCCAAAGCGCTGCCGGCCTGATCAACCGACCAGCCACCTCCCCCGACTCTCGGGCGTAACCAAGGCCTTCGCAACCGAACCGATATCCGTGAAATGTTCCGTGTGCTCTGTATGTTGGTATGTAGGATTTGATTTTCTTCGTTCTGTAAGCTTAGTGTTGTAGTTGTTTCTAGTTATCCCTGTTATTTAATTAGTGTAGCTGGATATCTTTAGAATACAGACTATTCCCCTTGCCATTCCCATCCTTATACCTGACACATTTAACTAGAAATCATAGAATAAATATACTAAATACTGTACATTCATTATTAACACGGTCTATTAAAAATCTTAGAATAAATACTAGAAATTCACCACTGTCATAAATAAATATTTTTTATTTGATAAAACTGTCCACCTGCTTCTGTCCTTCCCCCCTTGGGTATTCGCCATCAGACCTGTGATTCTCGCGCCAGCTGGGAGGCAGGAAGAGGAAAGGTCAAGACTCGGGCTGGGCAAGACGGCTCACAGGCGCCCCTGCCATGTACCTTTGCATCAGGCCCCCAGCAGTGCAGCCAGAGCACACGTTCCGACTGCTCCCCAGCTGGAACTGAGCAGGGGGCGGCTGGCAGAGCCCGTTTCTCCAGGGCTCCCCGGTAGCATGGGGAGTCTGCACTGGGCAGGGGTCAGGCTCACAAGCGTTTGCCAAGCCCTGGTCCAGCAGGTCAGCGGCAGAGCTGAGTAACGGGTCTCCTGTCTCTGGGGCCCAACCAGCTTCTTTGTCAGGTTTTCTGAGGTCCCAACACTTGTCTGAGGAAATGAGTCAGCAGGGATGATTCAGAGATCATGAGACGGAGCAGATCTGGGAGGAGGGGCCAGCCAGCCACAAGGGCATTGCATAAGTGTTTGCCTGGTGTTCTCCCCCTTGCCGTGCAGTGCCCCAGGCACCACAGGGCACCCACGTGAGCAGCGGCATGAGGAGAGGGCCACCAGCGAGCCCACGCCGACCTTCTGACTCTAGGCTGAGCTTGCAAAGCCCTGACGCAGGACACAGGGGCTCCATGTCTGCCTGTTACCAGGCAACTGTTGAACACAGCATCCCCTCGCCTCCAAATACATTTCAGGGTCTTGCTGGACAGGGACGGCCAATTGGAACAGTGAAAAGTTGGGGGACGGGGAGGGGGGAACAGGGAAGACATGGAGCCCCTGAGCCCAGATCTCAAACATCTTGGCAACTGGCGGTAGATTAAACTGCAGGTGGGTGCAACCATGGTGACACTTGGATGTGCTAGGTGCAATGCATTAGGTGTATTACACTAGCACCAGGGCCCCATGTGGCAGGCGCGGCACGTTAGGTGTATTGTACTAGCACCAGGGCCCCATGAGGCAGGTGTGGCACGTTAGGTGTATTACACTAGCACCAGGGCCCCATGTGCCAGGTGTGACACGTTAGGTGTATTACACTAGCACCAGGGCCCCATGTGCCAGGTGTGACACGTTAGGTGTATTACACTAGCACCAGGGCCCCATGTGCCAGGTGTGACACGTTAGGTGTATTACACTAGCACCAGGGCCCCATGTGGCAGGTGTGACACGTTAGGTGTATTACACTAGCACCAGGACCCCATGTGGCAGGTGTGACACGTTAGGTGTATTACACTAGCACCAGGGCCCCATGTGCCAGGTGTGGCACGTTAGGTGTATTACACTAGCACCAGGACCCCATGTGGCAGGTGTGACACGTTAGGTGTATTACACTAGCACCAGGGCCCCATGTGGCAGGTGCAGCACGTTAGGTGTATTACACTAGCACCAGGACCCCATGTGGCAGGTGTGACACGTTAGGTGTATTACACTAGCACCAGGACCCCATGTGGCAGGTGTGACACGTTAGGTGTATTACACTAGCACCAGGGCCCCATGTGGCAGGTGTGACATGTTAGGTGTATTACACTAGCACCAGGACCCCATGTGCCAGGTGTGACACGTTAGGTGTATTACACTAGCACCAGGGCCCCATGTGGCAGGTGTGACATGTTAGGTGTATTACACTAGCACCAGGGCCCCATGTGGCAGGTGTGACACGTTAGGTGTATTACACTAGCACCAGGACCCCATGTGGCAGGTGTGACACGTTAGGTGTATTACACTAGCACCAGGGCCCCATGTGGCAGGTGTGACACGTTAGGTGTATTACAGTAGCACCAGGACCCCATGTGCCAGGTGTGACACGTTAGGTGTATTACACTAGCACCAGGGCCCCATGTGCTGGGTGCTGTACATTCTCTGACTGTAGGAGACCATGTACATTGCTGGTGGAACCACTGCTCTATATTCTGACCACACTTGTATGAAGTGTTCCAGGTGGTGTGTCTGGGGAACGTTTCCGCTTTGCTGAGTCTGACTCTTCCATTTTGCACGTGACAGTCGGCGTCTTGGCGCTCTGCTTGCTTTGAAATGTTTGCTGGTGGGAGACACTAGCAGGAGGTTTGGCCAAGGTGTGGAGAAGAAAAACCTGAGCGACCCTGGGCCTTGGGACATGACCGTCCACATCGGAGGAGCCACCCTGGGGAACGTTCAGACCAGCCTGTGGCCCTGGCATCCACCTGCAAAGAGCTGAGTCCTGCGTGGCCAGCTGATGTGCCCTTGTGGCTCCAAAGCCCAGTTTACCACATTGCTGCTCCAGCCTCACTGCTGCAGTCTGACAGCCAGGGCCGGCCTTAGGCCGATTCAGCCGATTCCCCGGCGTGGGGCCCCGCGCCCGAGGGGGCCTGCGCACAGGGAAGCGACACACGTGCGTGCCACCCGGGGCCCCGCGCAAGTGCGGCCCCGCCCCCGGAATCGGGCCCTGCGCGCCGTAGAGCCGGCCCTGCTGACACCAGAGGGCGCATAGGGACCAAGGTGCGTCTGGTAATTAGGAAGCAGCCAGAGACTTGATGTGAGCCAGCAGTTTGATCCTTCCTTGCTACCAGCCGGAACCAAACCCTTTGCAACTGGCATGTGTAGAATTCCTAACAATTTCCTTTCTTTCTTTCTATACCCCTTGGGATTTCAGATATGACTGACAACAATGTGATTGCTGGGTAGGTCTGAGTGATGTGACTGGTCCTTTGCGATTGGAGACAAATAAAGTCTTTTTGGAAATATCCCTTATTTTAAGAGGAATAAGGGATCTTTTGGAAAAAGCTTTATTTTCCGAAAGATCCACGTCTAGACTGGCGCTTTTTTCCTGCAAAGCTCCGAGCCGGAAAAAAGCGGCAGCCATTTTTATGCAAATGAAGCGTGGCTCACGTGGGTGACTGAATGCGAGACCAGCGCCGCGCGCGCAGTCAGTCCGTCGTGAGGCGGTCTGTCCTAGACCCCGCACTCACACTCAGGGAGCGTGGCTCACGTGGGTGACTGAATGTGAATAGGCCAGCGCCGCGCGCGCAGTCAGTCCGTCGTGAGGTGGTCTGTCCTAGACCCCGCACTCACACTCAGGGAGCGTGGCTCACGTGGGTGACTGAATGCGAATAGGCCAGCGCCGCGCGCGCAGTCAGTCCGTCGTGAGGCGGTCTGTCCTAGACCCCGCACTCACACTGGGGGAGCGTGGCTCACGTGGGTGACTGAATGCGAATAGGCCAGCGCCGCACGCAGTCAGTCCGTCGTGAGGCGGTCTGTCCTAGACCCCGCACTCACACTCAGGGAGCGTGGCTCACGTGGGTGACTGAATGCGAATAGACCAGCGCCGCGCGCGCAGTCAGTCCGTCGTGAGGCGGTCTGTCCTAGACCCCGCACTCACGCTCAGGGAGCGTGGCTCACGTGGGTGACTGAATGCGAATAGGCCAGTGCCGTGCGCGCAGTCAGTCCGTCGTGAGGTGGTCTGTCCTAGACCCCGCACTCACACTCAGGGAGCGTGGCTCACGTGGGTGACTGAATGCGAGACCAGCGCCGCGCGCGCAGTCAGTCCGTCGTGAGGCGGTCTGTCCTAGACCCCACACTCACACTGGGGGAGCGTGGCTCACGTGGGTGACTGAATGCGAATAGACCAGCGCCGCGCGCGCAGTCAGTCCGTCGTGAGGCGGTCTGTCCTAGACCCCGCACTCACACTCAGGGAGCGTGGCTCACGTGGGTGACTGAATGCGAGACCAGCGCCGCGCGCGCAGTCAGTCCGTCGTGAGGCGGTCTGTCCTAGACCCCGCACTCACACTGGGGGAGCGTGGCTCACGTGGGTGACTGAATGCGAATAGGCCAGCGCCGTGCGCACAGTCAGTCCGTCGTGAGGCGGTCTGTCCTAGACCCCGCACTCACGCTCAGGGAGCGTGGCTCACGTGGGTGACTGAATGCGAATAGGCCAGCGCCGCGCGCGCAGTCAGTCCGTCGTGAGGCGGTCTGTCCTAGACCCCGCACTCACACTCAGGGAGCGTGGCTCACGAGGGTGACTGAATGCGAATAGGCCAGCGCCGCGCGCGCAGTCAGTCCGTCGTGAGGTGGTCTGTCCTAGACCCCGCACTCACGCTCAGGGAGCGTGGCTCACGTGGGTGACTGAATGCGAATAGGCCAGCGCCGCACGCGCAGTCAGTCCGTCGTGAGGCGGTCTGTCCTAGACCCCGCACTCACACTGGGGGAGTGTGGCTCACGTGGGTGACTGAATGCGAATAGGCCAGCGCCGCGCGCGCAGTCAGTCCGTCGTGAGGTGGTCTGTCCTAGACCCCGCACTCACACTCAGGGAGCGTGGCTCACGTGGGTGACTGAATGCGAGACCAGCGCCGCGCGCGCAGTCAGTCCGTCGTGAGGCGGTCTGTCCTAGACCCCGCACTCACACTGGCGGAGCGTGGCTCACGTGGGTGACTGAATGCGAATAGGCCAGCGCCGCGCGCGCAGTCAGTCCGTCGTGAGGCGGTCTGTCCTAGACCCCGCACTCACGCTCAGGGAGCGTGGCTCACGTGGGTGACTGAATGCGAATAGGCCAGCGCCGCGCGCGCAGTCAGTCCGTCGTGAGGTGGTCTGTCCTAGACCCCGCACTCACACTCAGGGAGCGTGGCTCACGTGGGTGACTGAATGCGAATAGGCCAGCGCCGCACGCAGTCAGTCCGTCGTGAGGCGGTCTGTCCTAGACCCCGCACTCACACTCAGGGAGCGTGGCTCACGTGGGTGACTGAATGCGAATAGGCCAGCGCCGCGCGCGCAGTCAGTCCGTCGTGAGGCGGTCTGTCCTAGACCCCGCACTCACGCTCAGGGAGCGTGGCTCACGTGGGTGACTGAATGCGAATAGGCCAGCGCCGTGCGCGCAGTCAGTCCGTCGTGAGGTGGTCTGTCCTAGACCCCGCAATCACACTCAGGGAGCGTGGCTCACGTGGGTGACTGAATGCGAGACCAGCGCCGCGCGCGCAGTCAGTCCGTCGTGAGGCGGTCTGTCCTAGACCCCACACTCACACTGGGGGAGCGTGGCTCACGTGGGTGACTGAATGCGAATAGACCAGCGCCGCGCGCGCAGTCAGTCCGTCGTGAGGCGGTCTGTCCTAGACCCCGCACTCACACTCAGGGAGCGTGGCTCACGTGGGTGACTGAATGCGAGACCAGCGCCGCGCGCGCAGTCAGTCCGTCGTGAGGCGGTCTGTCCTAGACCCCGCACTCACACTGGGGGAGCGTGGCTCACGTGGGTGACTGAATGCGAATAGGCCAGCGCCGTGCGCGCAGTCAGTCCGTCGTGAGGCGGTCTGTCCTAGACCCCGCACTCACGCTCAGGGAGCGTGGCTCACGTGGGTGACTGAATGCGAATAGGCCAGCGCCGCGCGCGCAGTCAGTCCGTCGTGAGGCGGTCTGTCCTAGACCCCGCACTCACACTCAGGGAGCGTGGCTCACGTGGGTGACTGAATGCGAATAGGCCAGCGCCGCGCGCGCAGTCAGTCCGTCGTGAGGTGGTCTGTCCTAGACCCCGCACTCACACTGGGGGAGCGTGGCTCACGTGGGTGACTGAATGCGAATAGGCCAGCGCCGCGCGCGCAGTCAGTCCGTCGTGAGGTGGTCTGTCCTAGACCCCGCACTCACACTGGGGGAGCGTGGCTCACGTGGGTGACTGAATGCGAGACCAGAGCCGCGCGCACAGTCAGTCCGTCGTGAGGTGGTCTGTCCTAGACCCCGCACTCACGCTCAGGGAGCGTGGCTCACGTGGGTGACTGAATGCGAATAGGCCAGCGCCGCGCGCGCAGTCAGTCCGTCGTGAGGTGGTCTGTCCTAGACCCCGCACTCACGCTCAGGGAGCGTGGCTCACGTGGGTGACTGAATGCGAGACCAGCGCCGCGCGCACAGTCAGTCCGTCGTGAGGCGGTCTGTCCTAGACCCCGCACTCACACTGGGGGAGCGTGGCTCACGTGGGTGACTGAATGCGAATAGGCCAGCGCCGCGCGCACAGTCAGTCCGTCGTGAGGCGGTCTGTCCTAGACCCCGCACTCACACTGGGGGAGCGTGGCTCACGTGGGTGACTGAATGCGAATAGGCCAGCGCCGCGCGCGCAGTCAGTCCATCGTGAGGTGGTCTGTCCTAGACCCCGCACTCACACTCGGGGAGCGTGGCTCACGTGGGTGACTGAATGCGAGACCAGCGCCGCGCGCGCAGTCAGTCCGTCGTGAGGCGGTCTGTCCTAGACCCCGCACTCACGCTCAGGGAGCGTGGCTCACGTGGGTGACTGAATGCGAATAGGCCAGCGCCGCGCGCGCAGTCAGTCCGTCGTGAGGTGGTCTGTCCTAGACCCCGCACTCACGCTCAGGGAGCGTGGCTCACGTGGGTGACTGAATGCGAGACCAGCGCCGCGCGCGCAGTCAGTCCGTCGTGAGGCGGTCTGTCCTAGACCCCGCACTCACACTGGGGGAGCGTGGCTCACGTGGGTGACTGAATGCGAATAGGCCAGCGCCGCGCGCGCAGTCAGTCCATCGTGAGGCGGTCTGTCCTAGACCCCGCACTCACGCTCAGGGAGCGTGGCTCACGTGGGTGACTGAATGCGAATAGGCCAGCGCCGTGTCGCAGAAAGTATTCTTGGGCTGTTCTCAGGAGTCCCGCACAATTCTTTTGAGTTTAAAAGGGTTCCGTGGCCAAATAAAATTGGAAACACTGTGTAAGCAATTTGCTGTCAATAGTGCCCCAGAGCACGCCTGGTTACACTAGTGCTGTGCCTTACGCGTGTTACAGTAGCTCCAGGCTCGCACCCGGGCGCAGGGGTGTCCCTGCCCCACAGTTACAGTAGAAGGCAAAGGCCTGCGAATGGAAACACTCCATGAGACGAGAGGCGTCAGCATAGCAGGCTGTACTCTGGACCTGACAGTCGGCATTTGTGTGTCTCCCTGCCAAGTGCAAAGGGAGGGTCTTCGCTGTGCAAACAGCTGCCAGCACACGGTGCGGAGTTCCAGCAAGCTCCGGGCAGGCCTTGGGCTTTCATGCCTCCTGCTGTCCCTGCTTTGCAGAAGCAGGACTCCGTACGCACCTTGTGAATAAACACGGCCACATTCAGACTGATACCGGAGTCTGGAAGCCCAGCTGAGACAGCGCCGGGCCCCCAACTTGGACCAGCTGCTTAGGCCAGAGGTGTAACTAGCAAAGCCACCCCCATTCGGGCCCCCAGCACTGGCCTGTAGACAGAGCCCATGGCCAGGTCGTCTGCGGTTAATGAATGACAGGAGGGGGTGGGAGTGCCCCTGCGTTACCCCCACCCGCTCCCCCAGGCTCTGGCCCGTCTTTCTCCTCCATCCTGCCAGGTTCTCAGGCAAGCTCCCAGCATGAGGCTTCTCACTGCAGTCCTGGCCCTGGCCGTGCTGGTCGGTGAGTGTCTTGGTGCAGCCCCATTGGCTGACAGTGCGTCTCTTGGGAGCCGGACTCACCCAGGAGCAGGGCAGAGGTGCAGTTTGGTGCCCCTCCCTGGGCCGGTCCCAGGCTTTCAGTCTGAGGGTCGGGTCCCAGAGTGGCTCCTGACGTCCCAGCCGGAGCCCTGAGGCCTGGATCAGGACAGTGGGGTCTAGATTCATCCCAGGCAGCAGCGCTCAGGCAGGCTCCGGCTCAGGCCCTGTGTCTGGCTGTTGTCAGGGAAGCCCTGAACTGGGGGCTCTGTTCCCTGGGTCCCGGCGTTTCCGGCTTGTCTCCCTGGGCGCGAACGCAGGCTCACTGCAGCAATGACAGAGCAGCAGAACAAAAGCCTCCTTCCCGCCCCGCCCCGCCCCGCCCCGCGGAGGGGCTACAGCCAGGCAACAAGAGGGCTCCAGGGCAGGGGCGTAGCGGGGGGCAGTTGCCCCCGGGCGCCATGCTAGGGGACGCCAGTTTAGTTCCCCTCCGCTCCCCTGTCATCCCTCGGTTTGCCTGCTCCTCCTCCACCCACCAGACTGGAGGGGGCAGGGGGCAATACAAGCTCCCCGCCCCCCCCCAGGGTCGGGCTAAGCTGGGCACCAGGTTCGGGGCCCTGCTGCGTGGCGGTGGCACAAATTTTGCCTAACACCCTCGCTAGCCTCTGCTCCAGAGTCTGAGAGAAAAGCCAGCAGAGCCGGTGAGAACAGCGGCCAGGTGTCTGAAGAGAGACACCCCAAGGGGAAGGGATAAGCACGCGGCCCCTGGTCCAGCGGGCAGCCTGTTCCTCTGGCAAGGCCCCAGACATGCCCAGCTGCAACCAGCCAGCACCAGAGCCCTGTTTGCTGCCAGGCCCTAGGCCCTCGGGAAACCCCTTGGCCCACATGGCTCAGCCTGTGCTCTGCCATGTCCTGCTGGGGGTGCCTGGGCAGTAGCGCCCACGGTGTCACACGAGAAGGAGTCATTGCTCCTCCCAAGTGAGGGTTGCCAGGTTCCGCTTTGAACCCGACAGTTCAGTATTTGAGCTTCCTGTCCGGCAAGCAAATGGGGAAAATCCCCGTCACGGGAACGGCCGATATTTTCTAATGAAATACGTTTTATTATTATCATGAGCATCGGTATGTGGTTGCGCACTGTCTGGTGGGAAGACACTCGCACTGCGGGGCTGTGGCAAAACTGGGATAGAAGCCAGGAGTCCTGGATTGCAGCCCCCCAGCTCCAACCACTAGGTCTCGTTCCCCTCCCCGAGCTGGAGAAAAAAGGCAGAAGTCCTGGGCTGCCTCCCCGTGCAGTGGCCACATGCCCCTCCCGGCAGGGCAGCCCTGGGGCCAGCAGTGACACCGGCGCGCTCTTTCCTTTCCCAGCCTCCTGCCGCGGAGCGGAGCCCAGCAGGCTGGACGAGGCCACAGAGGCCGTCTCGCGCTACGTGGAGGAGCTTCTCAACTCGATGCTGGTCCTGAGCCAGAAATCCGAGCTGGGCCAGGAGATTCAGTAAGACGCTGTCCCCCTCGGGCCAGGGGTGGGGCACCCCGGTGCCCAGGAGCAGTGGGGCGAGAGCACGGGGAGCCAGAGTCCACCCGAGAGCGGCACCCGGCTCAGACGATTCATCTATTCCTGGAGTGCCTACTGAAGACAGTGCGGGGCTCCCCCGCCCCGCCCGTCGCTCCCGCCCGGGGCTCCCCCGCCCCGCCCGTCGCTCCCGCCCGGGGCTCCCCCGCCCCGCCCATCGCTCCCGCCCGGGGCTCCCCCGCCCCGCCCAACGCTCCCGCCCGGGGCTCCCCCGCCCCGCCCAACGCTCCCGCCCGGGGCTCCCCCGCCCCGCCCAACGCTCCTGCCCGGGGCTCCCCTGCCCCACCCAATGCTCCCACTGGGGGCTTGCCCCGCCCCGCCCCTCCCCGCCAAACGCTCCTGCCCAAGGCTGCCCAGGAACTTGCTCTGCTCCATGCACGGTTTAAGGCAGAGGGGTGGGGGGCAGGTTCCCCCACTCCACATGCCACTCAAGCAGGGACTTTCTGGCTCCCTTGCCGCTCCAGCTGGGGCACGTGTCTTTCAGGACTCCTCTCCTGGCTGGGGCTCCTGGCCATGCCTCTTCTGCCCAGTGGCTGGGACACTGGCCCCATGCAATTGGCCTGCTTAGCCACAGTCTGTCCCTGCTGGTTAGAATCCTTCCCCGGTGTCTGGCCTCACAACCGCACCAGCTCACCAGGGGCGCTGAGGGTTCAGTCAGGCTCGGGTCCATGTCTGGCCCTGGGAACTACATGGAGGCCAGGGCCGGATGCAGGGCAGCTCTGCTGCGCCAACCAGTGCCCTGGCCTTGGGACGCCCTTACCCCCCGGAGCCAATTCTCCGCCGTGGGTCAGCCGGAGCCAGCAGCCCCTGGGTCTCTCCCGCCGTCTCCCTTCTTTGCAGGCGGTGGCAGCTCCTTAAGACAATGGAGAGCGTCGCAGATGACCTAGCAAGGACGGTGCCCCCTGCGGCCCAGGCGCCGCTCCGGGCCCTGGCCAGGCAGCTGGAGGTGCTGCTGGCAGCGCTGTGGGTGCTGGAGAGAGAGCTGCAGCCCTACGTGTCGTCGCTGCGGGCCGCCCTGGCGTCCTACGCAGAGAGTCCACTGGAGCTGGTGGAGCAGTACGGCAAGATCCTCCTTGACACCCAGACAGGCATCATCCCCTCCAGGCTGCGGCTGCAGGAGCGGCTGGCTGCCTGTGCCCAGAAGCTGGGGCTGCAGGAGATGGAGCGTGACCTGGCAGCCTATGCCAAGGCCCTGCACCAGACCCTCCACCCCGCTGCTGAGGCCTTGCACACCTGGCTGAGCACCCGCTGGGTCACCTGCATGCAGTGGCTCCAGTGAGGAGATACCGCAGGCCCAGGGCATGCCTGGAGCCTCAGGTGCTCCCCGCAGGGGGGCAGGGCTGGCTCCTCCCTATGGCACCCCCTGGGCTCTGCAGCTGGAACTGCCTCTGTTGCTCAATAAACCAGTGGCAGGCTCAGGCATTGGGGTCTCTTCCATCTCGGGGGAGGGGCTGGATGTCACGCCCCACACATCACAGCCAGTAACCAGCCCACAGAGGGGCAGGGCCCACTTATACCCAGCCTCCCCCAAAACATGCCCCCGTGTACCCCCAAACTGCCCCCTGAACCCCCCTAGGCTCACTCCAGCTCTCCCCCAAAACATGCCCCCATGTACCCCCAAACTGCCCCCTGAACCCCCCTAGGCTCACTCCAGCTCTCCCCCAAAACATGCCCCCGTGTACCCCCAAACTGCCCCCTGAACCCTCCTAGGCTCACTCCAGCTCTCCCCCAAAACATGCCCCCGTGTACCCCCAAACTCCCCCTGAACCCCCCTAGGCTCACTCCAGCTCTCCCCCAAAACATGCCCCCGTGTACCCCCAAACTGCCCCCTGAACCTCCCTACGCTCACTCCACCTCTCCCCCAAAACATGCCGTGTACCCCCCAAACTGCCCCCTGAATCCTCCTAGGCTCACTCCATCTCTCCCCCAAAACATGCCCCCGCGTATCCCCAAACTGCCCCCTGAACCTCCCTAGGCTCACTCCAGCTCTCCCCCAAAACATGCCGTGTACCCCCAAACTGCCCCCTGAATCCTCCTAGGCTCACTCCAGCTCTCCCCCAAAACATGCCCCCATGTACCCCCAAACTGCCCCCTGAACCCCCCTACGCTCACTCCAGCTCTCCCCCAAAACATGTCCCCGTGTACCCCCCAAACTGCCCCCTGAACCCCCCTACGCTCACTCCAGCTCTCCCCCAAAACATGCCCCCGTGTAACCCCAAACTGCCTCCTGAACCCCCCTAGGCTCACTCCAGCTCTCCCCCAAAACATGCCCACGTGTACCCCCAAACTCCCCCTGAACCTCCCTATGCTCACTCCAGCTCTCCCCCAAAACATGCCCCCATGTACCCCCAAACTGCCCCCTGAACCCCCCTATGCTCACTCCAGCTCTCCCCCAAAACATGCCCCCATGTACCCCCAAACTGCCCCCTGAACCCCCCTACGCTCACTCCAGCTCTCCCCCAAAACATGCCCCCATGTACCCCCAAACTGCCCCCTGAATCCTCCTAGGCTCACTCCAGCTCTCCCCCAAAACATGCCCCCGTGTACCCCCAAGCTGCCCCTGAACCTCCCTAGGCTCACTCCAGCTCTCCCCCAAAACATGCCCCCGTGTACCCCCAAACTGCCCCCTGAACCCCCCTAGGCTCACTCCAGCTCTCCCCCAAAACATGCCATGTACCCCCCAAACTGCCCCCTGAACCTTCCTAGGCTCACTCCAGCTCTCCCCCAAAACATGCCCCCGCGTATCCCCAAACTGCCCCCTGAACCTCCCTAGGCTCACTCCAGCTCTCCCCCAAAACATGTCCCAGTGTACCCCCCAAACTGCCCCCGAGCCTCCTAGGCTCACTCCAGCTCTCCCCCAAAACATGTCCCAGGGTACCCCCCAAACTGCCCCCGAGCCTCCTTGGCTCACTCCAGCTCACCCCCAAAACATGCCCCCCGTGTACTCCCGAAACTGCCCCCTGAACCTCCCTAGGCTCACTCCAGCTCTCCCCCAAAACATGCCCCCGTGTACTCCCCCAAACTGCCCCCTGAATCCTCCTAGGCTCACTCCAGCTCTCCCCCAAAACATGTCCCAGTGTACCCCCCAAACTGCCCCCGAGCCTCCTTGGCTCACTCCAGCTCTCCCCCAAAACATGCCCCCGTGTACCCCTTAAACTCCCCCTGAACCTCCCTTGGCTCACTCCAGCTCTCCCCCAAAACATGCTCCCGTGTACCCACCAAACTGCCCCCTGAGCCTCCTTGGCTCACTCCAGCTCACCCCCAAAACATGCCCCCCGTGTATCCCCGAAACTGCCCCCGAAGCCCCCTAGGCTCACTCCAGCTCTCCCCCAAAACATGCCCCCGTGTACCCCTCCAAACTGCCCCCTGAATCCTCCTAGGCTCACTCCAGCACACCCCCAAAACACGCCCCCGTGTACCCGCCAAACTGCCCCCTGAACCCTCCTAGGCTCACTCCAGCTCTCCCCCAAAACATGCCCCCGTGTACCCCCAAACTGCCCCCTGAAATCCCCTAGGCTCACTCCAGCTCTCCCCCAAAACATGCCCCCGTGTACCCCCCAAACTGCCCCCTGAACCCTCCTAGGCTCACTCCAGCTCTCCCCCAAAACATGCCCCCGTGTACCCCCCAAACTGCCCCTTGAACTCCCCTAGGATCACTCCAGCTCTCCCCCTGAACATTCCCTGCCACTGTCCAGGCAGCACGGAGCTGCAGCAAGGACCCCCCTTCCTCAGTAGCCCCCTCACGTCCCATGGCTGCCCTGCTGCCTCCCCTTTGAAAGCCCCCCAAGGGCAAATATCGCCCCTGTGAGGGGGGATAGGGGTGGGAACCGCTCTGCCCACTGCAGCCTCGGTGCCCCTTGGGGAAGCCGGTGGGGGCATTAGACACTCGGGCTGCCTGGCTGGGGGGCGGAGGGAAGCCGAGGGTGCAAGGGGGGCAGGAAGGAAGCGCCAGGAGGGATCGGAGCAAGTTGCCCCAGTAACACAAGGGACGGGCCTGCTGAGAGACCCAAGGGGATAAGTGGAGACATGGAGGCAGGCACATAAAATGGGGGGGGGCACTGCCCCCACGCTGTGTCTGGGGAGGACCCATGTCTGTGCCCTGCCCTATGCCTGGCCCCAGGGCAGGCTTGACACGTGGAGCCCCCTAACTCCTCTGCCCACCCCACAAGTCAGCCAGTCCCCATCTCCATCAGTGCTGGGCCCTGCGCCCTGGGGGGAAAGGCCTCATGTCCTATCCCGTCACTGAGCCAGCCAGTGCCCTGCCCTCCAGCAGGGGCCCCAGCGGGCAAAGGCCTGTGTCCCATCCCGCCTCCCTTCGCCACGGCAGCCAGGCGCCCGAGGGTGCCCCAGACCGGCAGCGTCACTCGGGCCACGCAGGAACAGCTCGCCCCTGCCCACACGCACCCAGACCTGCAAAGGGACCCGGCAGCACAGCCTGTGGCCGGGGCTCACTCTGCCACGGGGACCGGGATTCCCGCCACCAGCAGCCCTGCTGCCAGGCCCGTGTGTGACAGAGCCCCACTACTGCCCGGGCCGGCCACCCCCCGACTAGCGCCCAGCCACCGGACCCACGGGCCACCCCCGACTAGCGCCCAGCCACCGGGCCCACGGGCCACCCCCGACTAGCGCCCAGCCACCGGACCCACGGGCCACCCCCGACAAGCGCCCAGCCACCAGGTCCACGGGCCACCCCCGACTAGCGCCCAGGACCGGGCCCACGGGCCACCCCCGACTAGCGCCCAGCCACCGGGCCCACGGGCCACCCCCGACTAGCACCCAGCCACCGGGCCCACGGACCAACCCCGACTAGCGCCCAGCCACCAGGCCCACGGGCCACCCCCCTGACTAACGCACAGCCACCGGGCGCACGGGCCACCCCCCGACTAGCGCACAGCCACCGGGCCCACGGGCCACCCCCGGACTAGCGCACAGCCACCGGGCGCACGGGCCACCCCCCGACTAGCGCCCAGCCACCAGGCCCACGGGCCACCCCCCGACTAGCGCCCAGCCACCAGGCCCACGGGCCACCCCCCGACTAGCGCCCAGCCACCGGGCCTACGGGCCACCCCCCCGACTAGCGCCCAGTCACCGGGCCCACGGGCCACCCCCCGACTAGCGCACAGCCACCAGGCCCACGGGCCACCCCAGACTAGCACACAGCCAGCGGGCCCACGGGCCACCCCCGACTAGCGCCCAGCCACCAGGCCCACGGGCCACCCCCGACTAGCACACAGCCACCGGGCCCACGGGCCATCCCCCGACTAGCGCCCAGCAACCGGGCCCACGGGCCACCCCCTGACTAGCGCCCAGCAACCGGGCCCACGGGCCACCCCCTGACTAGCGCACAGCCACCGGGCCCACGGGCCACCCCCTGACTAGCGCACAGCCACCGGGCCCACGGGCCGCCCCCCGACTAGCGCACAGCCACCGGGCCCACGGGCCGCCCCCCGACTAGCGCCCAGCCACCGGGCCCACGGGCCAACCCCCGACTAGCGCACAGCCACCGGGCCCACGGGCCAACCCCCGACTAGCGCACAGCCACCGGGCCCACGGGCCACCCCCCGACTAGCGCCCAGCCACCGGGCGCACGGGCCACCCCCCGACTAGCGCCCAGCCACCGGGCCCACGGGCCACCCCCCGACTAGCGCATAGCCACCGGGCCCACGGGCCACCCCCCGACTAGCGCACAGCCACCGGGCGCACGGGCCACCCCCCGACTAGCGCCCAGCCACCGGGCCCACGGGCCACCCCCCGACTAGCACCCAGCCACCGGGCCCACGGGCCACCCCCCGACTAGCGCACAGCCACCGGGCCCACGGGCCGCCCCCCGACTAGCGCACAGCCACCGGGCCCACGGGCCGCCCCCCGACTAGCGCCCAGCCACCGGGCGCACGGGCCACCCCCAGACTAGTGCCCAGCCACCGGGCCCATGGGCCACCCCCCGACTAGCGCACAGCCACCGGGCGCACGGGCCACCCCCAGACTAGTGCACAGCCACCGGGCGCACAGGCCACGGCAGGCCAGGCAGCCTCAGGGCGTGGCTGCAAGGGGGGCTGTTGGGAACCGTACTCTGGGGAGGTGCATGCAGGGGCAGTAGGGGGCGCTCTCTCTGGGCAGGCAGTGCTGACCCATGTCCTGCAGTGCTGGGGGCCTGTGCTACAAACTGGGAGTGGGGGGCTCAAGGGAGGGTACAGGTCCCAGTGCAGCGCTGGGGGGCACTCCGCAGGGGGTGTTCCCCCCAGGCTGTGCTGGTCCCAGTGCAGTGCCGGGGGGGGCACTCAGCAGGGGGTGTCCCCCCCCAGGCTGTGCTGGTCCCAGTGCAGTGCCGGGGGGGGCACTCAGCAGGGGGTGTTCTCCCCCCCCAGGCTGTGCTGGTCCCAGTGCAGTGCTGGGGGGGCACTCAGCAGGGGGTGTCGTCCCCCCAGGCTGTGCTGGTCCCAGTGCAGTACCGGGGGGGTCACTCAGCAGGGGGTGTCCCCCCCCAGGCTGTGCTGGTCCCAGTGCAGTGCCGTGGGGGGCACTCAGCAGGGGGTGTCCCCCCCAGGCTGTGCTGGTCCCAGTGCAGTGCCGGGGGGGCACTCAGCAGGGGGTGTCCCCCCCCAGGCTGTGCTGGTCCCAGTGCAGTGCCGGGGGGGGCACTCAGCAGGGGGTGTTCTCCCCCCCCAGGCTGTGCTGGTCCCAGTGCAGTGCTGGGGGGGCACTCAGCAGGGGGTGTCGTCCCCCCAGGCTGTGCTGGTCCCAGTGCAGTACCGGGGGGGTCACTCAGCAGGGGGTGTCCCCCCCCAGGCTGTGCTGGTCCCAGTGCAGTGCCGTGGGGGGCACTCAGCAGGGGTGTCCCCCCCCAGGCTGTGCTGGTCCCAGTGCAGTGCCGGGGGGGGCACTCAGCAGGGGGTGTCCCCCCCCAGGCTGTGCTGGTCCCAGTGCAGTGCCGTGGGGGGCACTCAGCAGGGGGTGTCCCCCCCAGGCTGTGCTGGTCCCAGTGCAGTGCCGGGGGGGCACTCAGCAGGGGGTGTCCCCCCCCAGGCTGTGCTGGTCCCAGTGCAGTGCCGGGGGGGGCACTCAGCAGGGGGTGTTCTCCCCCCCCAGGCTGTGCTGGTCCCAGTGCAGTGCTGGGGGGGCACTCAGCAGGGGGTGTCGTCCCCCCAGGCTGTGCTGGTCCCAGTGCAGTACCGGGGGGGTCACTCAGCAGGGGGTGTCCCCCCCCAGGCTGTGCTGGTCCCAGTGCAGTGCCGTGGGGGGCACTCAGCAGGGGTGTCCCCCCCCAGGCTGTGCTGGTCCCAGTGCAGTGCCGGGGGGGGCACTCAGCAGGGGGTGTCTTCCCCCCCAGGCTGTGCTGGTCCCAGTGCAGTGCCGGGGGGGCACTCAGCAGGGGGTGTCCCCCCCAGGCTGTGCTGGTCCCAGTGCAGTGCCGGGGGGGCACTCAGCAGGGGGTGTCCCCCCCCAGGCTGTGCTGGTCCCAGTGCAGTGCCGGGGGGGCACTCAGCAGGGGGTGTCCCCCCCCAGGCTGTGCTGGTCCCAGTGCAGTGCCGGGGGGGGCACTCAGCAGGGGGTGTCCCCCCCCAGGCTGTGCTGGTCCCAGTGCAGTGCCGGGGGGGCACTCAGCAGGGGGTGTTCTCCCCCCCCCCCCAGGCTGTGCTGGTCCCAGTGCAGTGACGGGGGGGGGCACTCAGCAGGGGGTCCCCCCCCCAGGCTGTGCTGGTCCCAGTGCAGTTCTGGGGGGGCACTCAGCAGGGGGTGTTCTCCCCCTCCCCCCAGGCTGTGCTGGTCCCAGTGCAGTGCCGGGGGGGCACTCAGCAGGGGGTGTTCTCCCCCCCCCCCCAGGCTGTGCTGGTCCCAGTGCAGTGCCGGGGGGGCACTCCGCAGGTGGCACTCTTTGCCAGGAGAGGGTGGAAGGCCCAGACTAGAACAGGGCTCCGATAAGAACAAAGCCATTTCAAGCAAGACGGGGCCAACAGTGGCCACTAGCCAGGATGGCAGGGACAGACTCCCCAGCCGGTTTGCAGGAGGTGGGAATGGGCAACCGGGTGGAGCATGGTGACGCCTCTTCTGTGTGTCTCTTCTGAAGCCCTGGGCGTGGCCACTGTGGGCAGGCAGGATCCTGGGCTAGACGGACCATTCCCCTGACCCAGTCTGGCCATGCTGATGGTCTGCCCCTGCTGTAACCACTAGCCCCCGCTCTCCTGTGTGATGCAGTGTGGGTACCTTGCTGGCTGCTATGCTGGGCGGTGGGCTGTGGGTGACCTCTGCTGGCGGCTCTTTGTAGCACGGCCCAGCAGGACAGGGGATGAGTCATTATGCAAGAGGCTCCCAGCCTATCCGACCAGTTGCCTCCCAGGGAGAGACACAAAGGAAGGAGGGGAGGCCAGGCTCTGGCTGGGGGGCAGGGCTGGAAGGGACGTTGGTTAGTTTTTGCCGTAATCATGGAGGAGGCAGCCCAAGCAACGGGCTGGGATTTAGGGGCCCAGTCTCCCCCATCTCAAGGGGGCCTGAGGCATCCTAGGCCTGCCCTGGAACCAGATTCCATCTGTGCTGCACTGTGTCCTGGAGAAGCAGTAAACTCCCCCTGTTCTACTGGCTGGGGGGGTCTGTTCATGCCAGTATGGGGGTGCAGGCGTCAGGGGAACCCCGACGTGCTGCCACACTGGTGTCAGAAGTGGGATGCGCTGCACCCCGTGGATGGAGCTCCCAGCAGCGAGTGTCAAGGTACAGTAGAAGGAAGAGCCCTGGAGCCAGGCGTGCTGGAGACAGAGCGAAGCGGTTCCTGGGAATCGTGGGGCGCTGCAGCACTAGACTGGTGAGTCTGCACCGAGGGGCCCAGCGGGCCGATGGCCTGCGCCCGACTCCTGAAGGCAGAGCTGGTGGGGCTGTGCAGAGAGAGGGGCCTGCCTAAACCTAAGCTGATTGCCTGGCGGGAGGAGAATCACTAGTCACGGAGCTGGGATCCTGTCCCAGTGGGGAGCAGCCAGACCCCACCGGGGAGCATTTCAGACTCTGAGGGGGGGGTGGAGCACTGGAGCCCACCGGAGAGACGGGACAGCCGCCCAGAGGAACCCTGCAACCCATAGTCCGCCCAGGGGAGGAACCAGCCCAGCAGAGCTGTGGTGGCTGGAGATCCAGCTGCAGACGAAGGAATTGGAAGTAGAGGGCCAAGAGAAGGAGCACCAGGACCGAGAGAGAGACCGCCAGGACCGAGAGAGGGACCGCCAGGACCGAGAGAGGGACCGCCAGGACCGAGAGAGGGACCGCCAGGACCGAGAGAAGGACCGCCAGGACCGAGAGAGGGACCGCCAAGATCGAGAGAGGGAGCGCCAGGACCGAGAGAGGGAGCGCCAGGACCGAGAGAGGGAGCGCCAAGACCGAGAGAAGGACCGCCAGGACCGAGAGAGGGACCGCCAGGACCGAGAGAAGGACCGCCAGGACCGAGAGAGGGACCGCCAGGACCGAGAGAAGGACCGCCAGGACCGAGAGAGGGACCGCCAAGACCGAGAGAGGGACCGCCAGGACCGAGAGAGGGACCGCCAGGACCGAGAGAGGGAGCGCCAAGACCGAAAGAAGGACCGCCAGGACCGAGAGAGGGACCGCCAAGACCGAGAGAAGGACCGCCAGGACCGAGAGAAGGACCGCCAAGACCGAGAGAAGGAGCGCCAGGTCCGAGAGAGGGAGCGCCAGGACCGAGAGAGGGAGCGCCAGGACCGAGAGAAGGAGCGCCAGGACCGAGAGAGGGAGCGCCAGGACCGAGAGAGGGACCGCCAGGACCGAGAGAGGGACCGCCAAGACCGAGAGAAGGAGCGCCAGGACCGAGAGAAGGAGCGCCAGGACCGAGAGAAGGAGCGCCAGGACCGAGAGAGGGACCGCCAAGACCGAGAGAAGGACAGCCAGGACCGAGAGAAGGAGCGCCAGGACCGAGAGAAGGACCGCCAAGACCGAGAGAAGGACCGCCAGGACCGAGAGAAGGACCGCCAGGTCCGAGAGAAGGACCGCCAGGACCGAGAGAGGGAGCGCCAGGACCGAGAGAGGGAGCGCCAGGACCGAGAGAAGGACCGCCAAGACCGAGAGAAGGACCGCCAGGACCGAGAGAGGGACCGCCAAGACCGAGAGAAGGACCGCCAGGACCGAGAGAAGGACCGCCAGGTCCGAGAGAAGGACCGCCAGGACCGAGAGAGGGACCGCCAGGACCGAGAGAGGGACCGCCAAGACCGAGAGAGGGACCGCCAGGACCGAGAGAAGGAGCGCCAGAACTGAGAGAGGGACCGCCAGGACCGAGAGAGGGACCGCCAGGTCCGAGAGAGGGACCGCCAAGACCGAGAGAGGGACCGCCAGAACTGAGAGAAGGACCGCCAAGACCGAGAGAGGGACCGCCAGGACCGAGAGAGGGACCGCCAGGACCGAGAGAAGGAGCGCCAGGACCGAGAGAAGGAGCGCCAGGACCGAGAGAGGGACCGCCAAGACCGAGAGAGGGACAGCCAAGACCGAGAGAGGGACCGCCAGGTCCGAGAGAAGGACCGCCAGGACCGAGAGAGGGACCGCCAGGACCGAGAGAAGGACCGCCAGAACCGAGAGAGGGACCGCCAGGACTGAGAGAGGGACCGCCAGGACCGAGAGAGGGACCGCCAAGACCGAGAGAGGGACCGCCAGGACCGAGAGAGGGACCGCCAAGACCGAGAGAGGGACCGCCAGAACCGAGAGAGGGAGCGCCAGGACCGAGAGAGGGACCGCCAGGACCGAGAGAAGGACCGCCAGGACCGAGAGAGGGACCGCCAGGACCGAGAGAAGGACCGCCAGAACTGAGAGAGGGACCGCCAAGACCGAGAGAGGGACCGCCAGGACCGAGAGAAGGAGCGCCAAGACCGAGAGAGGGACCGCCAGGACCGAGAGAGGGACCGCCAGGACCGAGAGAAGGAGCGCCAGGACCGAGAGTGGGACCGCCAAGACCGAGAGAGGGACCGCCAAGACCGAGAGAAGGACCGCCAGGACCGAGAGAGGGAGCGCCAGGACCGAGAGTGGGACCGCCAAGACCGAGAGAGGGACCGCCAGGACCGAGAGAAGGACCGCCAAGACCGAGAGAAGGAGCGCCAGGACCGAGAGAAGGAGCGCCAGGACCGAGAGAAGGACCGCCAGGACCGAGAGAGGGACCGCCAGGACCGAGAGAAGGAGCGCCAGGACCGAGAGAAGGACCGCCAGGACCGAGAGAGGGACCGCCAGGACCGAGAGACGGACCGCCAAGACCGAGAGAAGGACCGCCAGGACCGAGAGAGGGACCGCCAGGACCGAGAGAAGGACCGCCAGGACCGAGAGAAGGAGCGCCAGGACCGAGAGAAGGAGCGCCAGGACCGAGAGAGGGACCGCCAAGACCGAGAGAAGGAGTGCCAAGACCGAGAGAAGGAGTGCCAAGACCGAGAGAAGGAGTGCCAAGACCGAGAGAGGGACCGCCAGGACTGAGAGAGGCAGCGACAGCATGAGCTGGCCATGGCAGAGCGGAGAACCGGCAGGGCACCGGCTGCGCCAAGTGCGGATGGGCCCCAGGGTCCCAGGACTGCCAGATGCTTGGAGAGGCTCGTGGTGGCCCAATTGAAGGACGTGGGCGACATAGACGGGTTCCTCAGCTCCTTTGAGAGGGCCTGTGGACTGCAACGGGTCCCCCCAGCTGACTGGCTGCAGGAGCTCGTCCCCGCACTGAGCCAGGAGGCGGCCAGAGTGCTCAGTCAGCTGGAGGACCTACAGCCAGGGGATTACAACCGAGTCAAGGAGGCCCTGCTGCACAAGTTCGGGCTGACCCCCAAGATGTACAGGAAGAAGTTCCGGGGGGTACAGAAAGGGCCACGGGAGACCTATGTGGACCTGGCCTCCCGCCTGGCGCAATACTGCCGCAAGTGGGTGTCTGGAGTCGGAGCCCAGACTGCAGAGGAGCTGCTCAAGCTGGTCCTGATGAAGCAGTTCTATGAAGCGTGCCCACCCAAACTGAGGCTGTGGCTCAAGGACCGGAGACCAGAGAACCCCCAGGAGGCTGGGAGGCTGGCGGATGAGTTCATGGAGAGCCGGTCCGGGTGTGAACGGGAGTCCCGGAGAGAAAGGGAACCGCGCAGAGACCGGATCTCGGCTGAGCAACGGAGAGAGACACCTCCGAGGCGAGCCCCAGGGACCAGGACCAGTCATCGATACCCCAGAAAACCAGCCAGGGCCCGGGCAGAGCCGACCCGAATGGGCCCACAGAACCTAACTTGCCATCACTGTGGGCAACGAGGCCACAAGAGGGCTCAATGCACCAGGCGCAAGAACAGGTCCCATGACCTGGGACGTTCCAGGGTTAACTGGCTGGGCGGGAGGAAGGGCAGGCTGCCCCAGAGGCAGGGGCTGGCCGGAAAACCTCCGCTCAGAGTGGGGGGAAGGATGTTCAGTGCCCCTCCCCTGGGAGGTCTGACCCTCGGGAGGCGGATTTCTCCGTGCACCGGGTGGGGGCAGGGAGGCCCTTGTGGACTGACTGCCTCGTACCCCTGGAGGTGGATGGCAGGAAGGTGACGGGTTTCTGGGACACGGGGGCGGAGGTGACGCTGGCCCGGCCCGACATAGTGGCCCCAGACCGTATGCTACCCGACACTCAGCTGACACTGAGGGACATAGGCGGCACCCCCTTTGAGGTACCCGTAGCCAGGGTGCATCTGAAGTGGGAGGCCAAGGAGGGCCCCAAGGAAGTGGGGGTGCACCCGCACTTGCCCACGGAGATGCTGATGGGGGGGTGACCTAGAGGGGTGGCCAGACGGACCCCACAGGACGCTGGTCACCACCCGTAGCCAGAGCAAGCGAGGGGCTTGCGGCCCGGAACTCGAGGAGGTTCCCCAACAGGGGGCCCAGGGCCCCGTCCCAGCAGACCTAGAGTTGGACCTAGGCAGTGGGGGGAACCACGGCCCTGTCCCAGCCCCAGCCGCTGAATTCCAGGCGGAGGTGCGAGCAGATCCCTCCCTGCAGGCCCTGAGGGACCGGGCTGACCTGGGTGCCGCTCAACCCCTAGGAGGAGATTGCCAGGAGAAGTTCCGGTGGGAGAGGGGATTTCTGTACCGGGAATGGCTTTCCCCCGGGACGGTAGGCAAGTGGGGGCTCCAGCGGCAGCTGGTGGTTCCCCAAAGGTATCGCCGCAAGCTGCTACACCTGGCCCATGACATCCCGTTCTCGGGACACCAGGGGATCCGGCGCACGCGGCTGAGGCTGCTCCAAAACTTCTATTGGCCGGGGATGTTTGCAGCTGTCCAGCGGTACTGCCGGTCCTGCGACTCCTGCCAACGAGTGGGGAAGGGCCAAGACAGGAAGAAAGCTGCATTGAGACCCCTGCCCATCACAGAGGAGCCTTTCCAGAAGGTGGCGATGGATATTGTGGGGCCCTTCAACAGAGCGACCCGGACGGGGAAGAAATACATCCTGGTGGTGGTGGACTTTGCCACCCGCTACCCCGAGGCCGTGGCCCTGCCCTCCATCGAGGCAGACACGGTGGCAGACGCACTGCTGACCATTTTCAGCAGGGCGGGGTTCCCCCAGGAGGTTCTCATGGACCAGGGGTCCAACTTCATGTCGGCCCTGCTCCGGTGCTTGTGGGAGAAGAGTGGGGTGCAGCACCCCTGGGCCTGGGCGTATCACCCCCAGACCAACGGGTTGGTGGAGAGGTTCAATGGGACGCTGAAGCAGATGCTACGGACCTTTATGCACAAACACCCGCAGGACTGGGACAAGTCCCTACCTCACCTGCTGTTTGTGTACAGGGAAGTGCCCCAGGAGTCCACGGGGTTCTCGCCGTTCGAGCTGTTATATGGGAGGCGAGTGAGGGGCCCCACCCTTCCAGAGCTGAGATAGTGCCCAGGTGCCTGTGTTGTGCTTAAAAGAAGCACCCGGGATCTTTTTCAGGGGGATAAGGCAACATGCCACATGTATTGACCATACATAGATCAATCCATACTTATCATATACATAGAATACATCACACTCATGCACGCTCACACACACACACACTCAAGCACTCACACACACACTCATGCACTCACACACACTCATGCACGCTCTCACACACACACACTCATGCACGCTCACACACACACACACTCAAGCACTCACACACACACTCATGCACGCTCTCACACACACACTCATGCATGCTCTCACACACACACACTCACACACACACTCCGTCTTGTTGTTACCAGACGTTGCTCCCCCTCGCTGCACTGGCCAGGTGAGTTAGATGGGGGAGGGGGTGAAGCCGGGCTTCTGCAGATCCGATCCAGATCGCTGCTCCCATGTTGACAAAACGAAAATCTGGGGTCCCTCTGCAAGCTGCCTTCATGCAGCCAATTAGCCATCACCTGGCCTTTCCTCATGCTGCTCCAGAGAGAGTCCTTCCAAGGGCAGCACTTGCTGCTGGACTCCCAAGGCCTCTGTCTGTCCAGTCTCCTGAACGAGCTCACTGCCCGGGGATTGTCTTGGGTCTGGCTCCCAGCCCCTCTCCACCCTTGGGACTGCTGCTGGAGGGGCTCCCCTTCCATCCCCCATTCACACCTCATTCACTTCAACAGGCAACCCAGGAAAGGGGGGAGCTCAAAGGACAGTTTCTCTTCCAAGCTCTAGATCTCTCAATCCGAGGTTCTAGGAGAAATGTCCCAGAGATTCTCTAAGCCACTGACCACGGATTGATCGCAAAGGCCAAGATCGTAACACAAAGTTCGATGAGGATGAGACTGTCCCAGGGATTTCTCCACATCCGGACGGGTCCTCGCTCCGCAGCGCTAGTAACAACTAAGAAGGGACTTGCCACAGGATGTCAGAACATGTGAGTGTTGGAGCTGAGCGGGTCTGATAGTGAATTAATTTTCTTTCTTTTACATAGGCCCGAGCTACAGGCTCTGCCAGCTCCCGGCCATGCTGTCTGCCATGACAGTAGCATTCCCAGGGTCTCAGTAGCCCAGATGGAGATGTGGTGCGGTGGGGAGGGCAGGTGGAGTTTCTTCCCGCCCCGGTGACGTGTAGTGACACTGCTGAAACCTCTGTACTTAGGCCGCTCCCCCCCACTCTCCAAACTCTGAAATGGTCCCCCTGCTCCAGGCCTGGCTGGCTCCAGCGCCGCCGACCGTCCTGGTGCAGCCTGCGGGGGCGGTGCCGTGTCTGCCAGTCTTAAAAACCGGTGACAGTCTCTGAGCTTTCGTGGGCACGTCCCACTGCTTCCGCTAGGCTCAGAATCCAGAGCAAGCGCCTCGGGGTGTCCAGACTGCAGGGCTCCGTGGACGGCGCCATGAAAACGAATTTACCCGCCAGGCAAAGGGGCAGGGCTTGAACTAATCCCCATTTCACTCAATGAACATGGCCACCGCCGCGCCGCCGGCTCCAGACGCGGATCGGTCGGCTGCGGAGCCTCGGCCAGTTGATCCTGTAAACCTCGCGCCTCCCCCCCATTCCCGCCCTCCCCCAACCATGCCCTTCCCTCTCGGGATGGGGCGCAGAAATCTGCCCCCAGCGCCTGGCCTCCCCCTTGGCCTGATTCCTCCCTGCCCGCCCCTCCCGCCTCATCCACCCCAGGCAGCCCGAGCCTTGTCACGGAGCCCTTTGGTCTCCCCTGCACCCTGCAGCGCGGCGCGGAAACAGCCGGGCCTGGCCAGAGTCCGCCGGGCTCTGCCCTGCAGCGCACAGGAGGGGCCAGGCTACGAAGGGCGCGGAGGGGCGGGCGGCTGGGCCCATCCCCACCCCCCTGGCCTGCGGCACAGCCCGGCCAGGCCAGCACGCGGCTGGGACGCTGCCCCTTCCACCCAATGCACAGACCTTTGGGGGGCCCTAAGCTCCGGGCTTGGCACGACGGTCTCCCTCGCCTCCGGCCCTGGCCCCCACCCCGCTACGGTACTGCCCTGCCTCGGCCCCCGGGCGCTCAGCTCCCCCTGCCCCCCTGGCTGCCCCCCCGAGCGCTCAGCTCCCCCTGCCCCCCCACCCCGCTACGGTACCGCCCTGCCTCGGCCCCCCGGGCGCTCAGCTCCCCCTGCCCCCCACCCCGCTACGGTACTGCCCTGCCTCGGCCCCCCGAGCGCTCAGCTCACCCTGCCCCCCCACCCCGCTACGGTACCGCCCTGCCTCGGCCCCCCGGGCGCTCAGCTCCCCCTGCCCCCCACCCCGCTACGGTACTGCCCTGCCTCGGCCCCCCGAGCGCTCAGCTCACCCTGCCCCCCCACCCCGCTACGGTACCGCCCTGCCTCGGCCCCCCGGGCGCACAGCTCCCGCTGCCCCCCCACCCCGCTACGGTACTGCCCTGCCTCGGCCCCCCCGAGCGCTCAGCTCACCCTGCCCCCCACCCCACTACGGTACTGCCCTGCCTCGCCCCCCCGGGCGCTCAGCTCCCCCTGCCCCCCACCCCGCTACGGTACTGCCCTGCCTCGGCCCCCCCGAGCGCTCAGCTCACCCTGCCCCCCACCCCGCTACGGTACTGCCCTGCCTCGGCCCCCCCGAGCGCTCAGCTCTCCCTGCCCCCCACCCCGCTACGGTACTGCCCTGCCTCGGCCCCCCCGAGCGCTCAGCTCACCCTGCCCCCCACCCCGCTACGGTACTGCCCTGCCTCGGCCCCCCGGGCGCTCAGCTCCCCCTGCCCCCCCACCCCGCTACGGTACTGCCCTGCCTCGGCCCCCCGGGCGCTCAGCTCCCCCTGCCCCCCCACCCCGCTACGGTACTGCCCTGCCTCGGACCCCCGAGCGCTCAGCTCACCCTGCCCCCCACCCCGCTACGGTACTGCCCTGCCTCGGCCCCCCGGGCGCTCAGCTCCCCCTGCCCCCCCACCCCGCTACGGTACTGCCCTGCCTCGGCCCCCCGGGCGCTCAGCTCCCCCTGCCCCCCCACCCCGCTACGGTACTGCCCTGCCTCGGCCCCCCGGGCGCTCAGCTCACCCTGCCCCCCCTGGCTGCCCCCCCGAGCGCTCAGCTCCCCCTGCCCCTCCACCCCGCTACGGTACTGCCCTGCCTCGGCCCCCCGGGCGCTCAGCTCCCCCTGCCCCCCCACCCCGCTACGGTACCGCCCTGCCTCGGCCCCCCGGGCGCTCAGCTCCCCCTGCCCCCCACCCCGCTACGGTACTGCCCTGCCTCGGCCCCCCGAGCGCTCAGCTCACCCTGCCCCCCCACCCCGCTACGGTACCGCCCTGCCTCGGCCCCCCGGGCGCACAGCTCCCGCTGCCCCCCCACCCCGCTACGGTACTGCCCTGCCTCGGCCCCCCCGAGCGCTCAGCTCACCCTGCCCCCCACCCCACTACGGTACTGCCCTGCCTCGCCCCCCCGGGCGCTCAGCTCCCCCTGCCCCCCACCCTGCTACGGTACTGCCCTGCCTCGGCCCCCCCGAGCGCTCAGCTCCCCCTGCCCCCCTGGCTGCCCCCCCGAGCGCTCAGCTCACCCTGCCCCCCACCCCGCTACGGTACTGCCCTGCCTCGCCCCCCCGGGCGCTCAGCTCCCCCTGCCCCCCACCCCGCTACGGTACTGCCCTGCCTCGGCCCCCCCGAGCGCTCAGCTCACCCTGCCCCCCACCCCGCTACGGTACTGCCCTGCCTCGGCCCCCCCGAGCGCTCAGCTCTCCCTGCCCCCCACCCCGCTACGGTACTGCCCTGCCTCGGCCCCCCCGAGCGCTCAGCTCTCCCTGCCCCCCACCCCGCTACGGTACTGCCCTGCCTCGGCCCCCCCGAGCGCTCAGCTCACCCTGCCCCCCACCCCGCTACGGTACTGCCCTGCCTCGGCCCCCCGGGCGCTCAGCTCCCCCTGCCCCCCCACCCCGCTACGGTACTGCCCTGCCTCGGCCCCCCGGGCGCTCAGCTCCCCCTGCCCCCCCACCCCGCTACGGTACTGCCCTGCCTCGGACCCCCGAGCGCTCAGCTCACCCTGCCCCCCACCCCGCTACGGTACTGCCCTGCCTCGGCCCCCCGGGCGCTCAGCTCCCCCTGCCCCCCCACCCCGCTACGGTACTGCCCTGCCTCGGCCCCCCGGGCGCTCAGCTCCCCCTGCCCCCCCACCCCGCTACGGTACTGCCCTGCCTCGGCCCCCCGGGCGCTCAGCTCCCCCTGCCCCCCCACCCCGCTACGGTACTGCCCTGCCTCGGCCCCCCGGGCGCTCAGCTCACCCTGCCCCCCCTGGCTGCCCCCCCGAGCGCTCAGCTCCCCCTGCCCCCCACCCCGCTACGGTACTGCCCTGCCTCGGCCCCCCGGGCGCTCAGCTCCCCCTGCCCCCCCACCCCGCTACGGTACTGCCCTGCCTCGGCCCCCCGAGCGCTCAGCTCCCCCTGCCCCCCCACCCCGCTACGGTACTGCCCTGCCTCGGCCCCCCGGGCGCTCAGCTCCCCCTGCCCCCCCACCCCGCTACGGTACTGCCCTGCCTCGGCCCCCCGGGCGCTCAGCTCCCCCTGCCCCCCTGGCTGCCCCCCCGAGCGCTCAGCTCCCCCTGCCCCCCCACCCCGCTACAGTACCGCCCTGCCTCGGCCCCCCCGAGCGCTCAGCTCTCCCTGCCCCCCACCCCGCTACGGTACTGCCCTGCCTCGGCCCCCCGGGCGCTCAGCTCCCCCTGCCCCCCTGGCTGCCCCCCCGAGCGCTCAGCTCCCCCTGCCCCCCCACCCCGCTACGGTACCGCCCTGCCTCGGCCCCCCGGGCGCACAGCTCCCGCTGCCCCCCCACCCCGCTACGGTACCGCCCTGCCTCGGCCCCCCCGAGCGCTCAGCTCACCCCTGCCCCCCACCCCGCTACGGTACTGCCCTGCCTCGCCCCCCCGGGCGCTCAGCTCCCCCTGCCCCCCACCCCGCTACGGTACTGCCCTGCCTCGGCCCCCCCGAGCGCTCAGCTCACCCTGCCCCCCACCCCGCTACGGTACTGCCCTGCCTCGGCCCCCCCGAGTGCTCAGCTCTCCCTGCCCCCCACCCCGCTACGGTACTGCCCTGCCTCGGCCCCCCCGAGCGCTCAGCTCACCCTGCCCCCCACCCCGCTACGGTACTGCCCTGCCTCGGCCCCCCGGGCGCTCAGCTCCCCCTGCCCCCCCACCCCGCTACGGTACTGCCCTGCCTCGGCCCCCCGGGCGCTCAGCTCCCCCTGCCCCTCCACCCCGCTACGGTACTGCCTTGCCTCGGCCCCCCGGGCGCTCAGCTCCCCCTGCCCCCCCACCCCGCTACGGTACTGCCCTGCCTCGGCCCCCCGGGCGCTCAGCTCACCCTGCCCCCCCTGGCTGCCCCCCCGAGCGCTCAGCTCCCCCTGCCCCCCACCCCGCTACGGTACTGCCCTGCCTCGGCCCCCCGAGCGCTCAGCTCACCCTGCCCCCCTGGCTGCCCCCCCGGGCGCTGAGCTCCCCCTGCCCCCCTGGCTGCCCCCCCGAGCGCTCAGCTCCCCCTGCCCCCCACCCCGCTACGGTACTGCCCTGCCTCGGCCCCCCGAGCGCTCAGCTCCCCCTGCCCCCCTGGCTGCCCCCCCGAGCGCTCAGCTCCCCCTGCCCCCCACCCCGCTACGGTACTGCCCTGCCTCGGCCCCCCAGGCGCTCAGCTCCCCCTGCCCCCCTGGCTGCCCCCCCGAGCGCTCAGCTCCCCCTGCCCCCCCACCCCGCTACAGTACCGCCCTGCCTCGGCCCCCCCGAGCGCTCAGCTCTCCCTGCCCCCCACCCCGCTACGGTACTGCCCTGCCTCGGCCCCCCGGGCGCTCAGCTCCCCCTGCCCCCCTGGCTGCCCCCCCGAGCGCTCAGCTCCCCCTGCCCCCCCACCCCGCTACGGTACCGCCCTGCCTCGGCCCCCCGGGCGCACAGCTCCCGCTGCCCCCCCACCCCGCTACGGTACCGCCCTGCCTCGGCCCCCCCGAGCGCTCAGCTCACCCTGCCCCCCCACCCCGCTACAGTACCGCCCTGCCTCGGCCCCCCCGAGCGCTCAGCTCTCCCTGCCCCCCACCCCGCTACGGTACTGCCCTGCCTCGGCCCCCCGGGCGCTCAGCTCCCCCTGCCCCCCTGGCTGCCCCCCCGAGCGCTCAGCTCCCCCTGCCCCCCCACCCCGCTACGGTACCGCCCTGCCTCGGCCCCCCGGGCGCACAGCTCCCGCTGCCCCCCCACCCCGCTACGGTACCGCCCTGCCTCGGCCCCCCCGAGCGCTCAGCTCACCCTGCCCCCCACCCCGCTACGGTACTGCCCTGCCTCGCCCCCCCGGGCGCTCAGCTCCCCCTGCCCCCCACCCCGCTACGGTACTGCCCTGCCTCGGCCCCCCCGAGCGCTCAGCTCACCCTGCCCCCCACCCCGCTACGGTACTGCCCTGCCTCGGCCCCCCCGAGCGCTCAGCTCTCCCTGCCCCCCACCCCGCTACGGTACTACCCTGCCTCGGCCCCCCCGAGCGCTCAGCTCACCCTGCCCCCCACCCCGCTACGGTACTGCCCTGCCTCGGCCCCCCGGGCGCTCAGCTCCCCCTGCCCCCCCACCCCGCTACGGTACTGCCCTGCCTCGGCCCCCCGGGCGCTCAGCTCCCCCTGCCCCTCCACCCCGCTACGGTACTGCCTTGCCTCGGCCCCCCGGGCGCTCAGCTCCCCCTGCCCCCCCACCCCGCTACGGTACTGCCCTGCCTCGGCCCCCCGGGCGCTCAGCTCACCCTGCCCCCCCTGGCTGCCCCCCCGAGCGCTCAGCTCCCCCTGCCCCCCACCCCGCTACGGTACTGCCCTGCCTCGGCCCCCCGAGCGCTCAGCTCACCCTGCCCCCCTGGCTGCCCCCCCGGGCGCTGAGCTCCCCCTGCCCCCCCCCTGGCTGCCCCCCCGAGCGCTCAGCTCCCCCTGCCCCCCACCCCGCTACGGTACTGCCCTGCCTCGGCCCCCCGAGCGCTCAGCTCCCCCTGCCCCCCTGGCTGCCCCCCCGAGCGCTCAGCTCCCCCTGCCCCCCACCCCGCTACGGTACTGCCCTGCCTCGGCCCCCCGGGCGCACAGCTCCCCCTGCCCCCCACCCCGCTACGGTACTGCCCTGCCTCGGCCCCCCGGGCACTCAGCTCACCCTGCCCCCCTGGCTGCCCCCCCGAGCGCTCAGCTCCCCCTGCCCCCCCACCCCGCTACGGTACTGCCCTGCCTCGGCCCCCTCGAGCGCTCAGCTCCCCCTGCCCCCCACCCTGCTACGGTACTGCCCTGCCTCGGCCCCCCGGGCGCCCAGCTCACCCTACCCCCCTGGCTGCCCCCCGGAGCGCTCAGCTCCCCCTGCCCCCCACCCCGCTACCGTACTGCCCTGCCTCGGCCCCCCCGAGCGCTCAGCTCCCCCTGCCCCCCACCCCGCTACCGTACTGCCCTGCCTCGGCCCCCCCGAACGCTCAGCTCACCCTGCCCTCCTGGCTGCCCCCCCAAGCACTCAGCTCACCCTGCCCCCCCACCCCGCTACGGTACTGCCCTGCCTCGGCCCCCCCCGAGCGCTCAGCTCACCCTGCCCCCCTGGCTGCCCCCCAAGCACTCAGCTCACCCTGCCCCCCCACCCCGCTACGGTACTGCCCTGCCTCGGCCCCCCCGAGCGCTCAGCTCACCCTGCCCCCTGGCTGCCCCCCGAGCACTCAGCTCACCCTGCCCCCCCCCCGCTACAGTACTGCCCTGCCTCGGCCCCCCGAGTGCTCAGCTCACCCTGCCCCCCTGGCTGCCCCCCCGAGCGCTCAGCTCACCCTGCCCCCCACCCTGCTACGGTACTGCCCTTCCTCGGCCCCCCGAGCGCTCAGCTCCCCCTGCCCCCCACCCCGCTACGGTACTGCCCTGCCTCGGCCCCCTGAGCGCTCAGCTCACCCTGCCCCCTGGCTGCCCCCCAAGCACTCAGCTCACCCTGCCCCCCCACCCCGCTACAGTACTGCCCTGCCTCGGCCCCCCGGGCGCTCAACTCACCCTGCCCCCCCACCCCGCTACGGTACTGCCCTGCCTCGGCCCCCCCGAGCGCTCAGCTCCCCCTGCCCTCCCTACCCCGCTACGGTACTGCCCTGCCTCGGCCCCCCCGAGCGCTCAGCTCCCCCTGCCCCCCCACCCCGCTACGGTACTGCCCTGCCTCGGCCCCCCCGAGCGCTCAGCTCACCCTGCCCCCCCACCCCGCTACGGTACTGCCCTGCCTCGGCCCCCAGGGCGCTCAGCTCACCCTGCCCCCCACCCCGCTACGGTACTGCCCTGCCTCGGCCCCCCCGAGCGCTCAGCTCACCCTGCCCCCCCTGACTGCCCCCCCCGAGCACTCAGCTCACCCTGCCCCCCACCCCGCTACGGTACTGCCCTGCCTCGGCCCCCCCGAGCGCTCAGCTCACCCTGCCCCCCCACCCCGCTACGGTACTGCCCTGCCTCGGCCCCCCGGGCGCTCAGCTCCCCCTGCCCCCCTGGCTGCCCCCCCGAGCGCTCAGCTCCCCCTGCCCCCCCACCCCGCTACGGTACCGCCCTGCCTCGGCCCCCCGGGCGCACAGCTCCCGCTGCCCCCCCACCCCGCTACGGTACCGCCCTGCCTCGGCCCCCCCGAGCGCTCAGCTCACCCTGCCCCCCACCCCGCTACGGTACTGCCCTGCCTCGCCCCCCCGGGCGCTCAGCTCCCCCTGCCCCCCACCCCGCTACGGTACTGCCCTGCCTCGGCCCCCCCGAGCGCTCAGCTCACCCTGCCCCCCACCCCGCTACGGTACTGCCCTGCCTCGGCCCCCCCGAGCGCTCAGCTCTCCCTGCCCCCCACCCCGCTACGGTACTGCCCTGCCTCGGCCCCCCCGAGCGCTCAGCTCACCCTGCCCCCCACCCCGCTACGGTACTGCCCTGCCTCGGCCCCCCGGGCGCTCAGCTCCCCCTGCCCCCCCACCCCGCTACGGTACTGCCCTGCCTCGGCCCCCCGGGCGCTCAGCTCCCCCTGCCCCTCCACCCCGCTACGGTACTGCCCTGCCTCGGCCCCCCGGGCGCTCAGCTCCCCCTGCCCCCCCACCCCGCTACGGTACTGCCCTGCCTCGGCCCCCCGGGCGCTCAGCTCACCCTGCCCCCCCTGGCTGCCCCCCCGAGCGCTCAGCTCCCCCTGCCCCCCACCCCGCTACGGTACTGCCCTGCCTCGGCCCCCCGAGCGCTCAGCTCACCCTGCCCCCTGGCTGCCCCCCGGGCGCTCAGCTCCCCCTGCCCCCCTGGCTGCCCCCCCGAGCGCTCAGCTCCCCCTGCCCCCCACCCCGCTACGGTACTGCCCTGCCTCGGCCCCCCGAGCGCTCAGCTCCCCCTGCCCCCCTGGCTGCCCCCCCGAGCGCTCAGCTCCCCCTGCCCCCCACCCCGCTACGGTACTGCCCTGCCTCGGCCCCCCGGGCGCACAGCTCCCCCTGCCCCCCCACCCCGCTACGGTACTGCCCTGCCTCGGCCCCCCGGGCACTCAGCTCACCCTGCCCCCCTGGCTGCCCCCCCGAGCGCTCAGCTCCCCCTGCCCCCCCACCCCGCTACGGTACTGCCCTGCCTCGGCCCCCTCGAGCGCTCAGCTCCCCCTGCCCCCCACCCTGCTACGGTACTGCCCTGCCTCGGCCCCCCGGGCGCCCAGCTCACCCTACCCCCCTGGCTGCCCCCCCGAGCGCTCAGCTCCCCCTGCCCCCCCACCCCGCTACCGTACTGCCCTGCCTCGGCCCCCCGAACGCTCAGCTCCCCCTGCCCCCCACCCCGCTACCGTACTGCCCTGCCTCGGCCCCCCCGAGCGCTCAGCTCCCCCTGCCCCCCACCCCGCTACCGTACTGCCCTGCCTCGGCCCCCCGAACGCTCAGCTCCCCCTGCCCCCCACCCCGCTACCGTACTGCCCTGCCTCGGCCCCCCGAACGCTCAGCTCCCCCTGCCCCCCACCCCGCTACCGTACTGCCCTGCCTCGGCCCCCCAGAGCGCTCAGCTCACCCTGCCCCCCACCCCGCTACGGTACTGCCCTGCCTCGGCCCCCCGAACGCTCAGCTCCCTCTGCCCCCCACCCCGCTACCGTACTGCCCTGCCTCGGCCCCCCCCGAGCGCTCAGCTCCCCCTGCCCCCCCACCCCGCTACAGTACTGCCCTGCCTCGGCCCCCCCAAGCGCTCAGCTCACCCTGCCCTCCTGGCTGCCCCCCAAGCACTCAGCTCACCCTGCCCCCCCACCCCGCTACGGTACTGCCCTGCCTCGGCCCCCCGAGCGCTCAGCTCACCCTGCCCCCTGGCTGCCCCCCAAGCACTCAGCTCACCCTGCCCCCCCACCCCGCTACGGTACTGCCCTGCCTCGGCCCCCCCGAGCGCTCAGCTCACCCTGCCCCCCTGGCTGCCCCCGAGCACTCAGCTCACCCTGCCCCCCCCCCCCGCTACAGTACTGCCCTGCCTCGGCCCCCCGAGTGCTCAGCTCACCCTGCCCCCCTGGCTGCCCCCCCGAGCGCTCAGCTCACCCTGCCCCCACCCTGCTACGGTACTGCCCTGCCTCAGCCCCCCGAGCGCTCAGCTCCCCCTGCCCCCCACCCCGCTACGGTACTGCCCTGCCTCGGCCCCCTGAGCGCTCAGCTCACCCTGCCCCCCTGGCTGCCCCCCAAGCACTCAGCTCACCCTGCCCCCCCACCCCGCTACAGTACTGCCCTGCCTCGGCCCCCAGAGCGCTCAGCTCACCCTGCCCCCCACCCCGCTACGGTACTGCCCTGCCTCGGCCCCCCGAACGCTCAGCTCCCTCTGCCCCCCACCCCGCTACCGTACTGCCCTGCCTCGGCCCCCCCCGAGCGCTCAGCTCCCCCTGCCCCCCCACCCCGCTACAGTACTGCCCTGCCTCGGCCCCCCCAAGCGCTCAGCTCACCCTGCCCTCCTGGCTGCCCCCCAAGCACTCAGCTCACCCTGCCCCCCCACCCCGCTACGGTACTGCCCTGCCTCGGCCCCCCCCGAGCGCTCAGCTCACCCTGCCCCCTGGCTGCCCCCCAAGCACTCAGCTCACCCTGCCCCCCCACCCCGCTACGGTACTGCCCTGCCTCGGCCCCCCCGAGCGCTCAGCTCACCCTGCCCCCCTGGCTGCCCCCGAGCACTCAGCTCACCCTGCCCCCCCCCCGCTACAGTACTGCCCTGCCTCGGCCCCCCGAGTGCTCAGCTCACCCTGCCCCCCTGGCTGCCCCCCCGAGCGCTCAGCTCACCCTGCCCCCCACCCTGCTACGGTACTGCCCTGCCTCGGCCCCCCGAGCGCTCAGCTCCCCCTGCCCCCCACCCCGCTACGGTACTGCCCTGCCTCGGCCCCCTGAGCGCTCAGCTCACCCTGCCCCCCTGGCTGCCCCCCAAGCACTCAGCTCACCCTGCCCCCCCACCCCGCTACAGTACTGCCCTGCCTCGGCCCCCCGGGCGCTCAACTCACCCTGCCCCCCCACCCCGCTACGGTACTGCCCTGCCTCGGCCCCCCCGAGCGCTCAGCTCCCCCTGCCCCCCCTACCCCGCTACGGTACTGCCCTGCCTCGGCCCCCCCGAGCGCTCAGCTCCCCCTGCCCCCCCACCCCGCTACGGTACTGCCCTGCCTCGGCCCCCCCGAGCGCTCAGCTCACCCTGCCCCCCCACCCCGCTACGGTACTGCCCTGCCTCGGCCCCCCGGGCGCTCAGCTCCCCCTGCCCCCCACCCCGCTACGGTACTGCCCTGCCTCGGCCCCCCGAGCGCTCAGCTCACCCTGCCCCCCACCCCGCTACGGTACTGCCCTGCCTCGGCCCCCCCGAGCGCTCAGCTCACCCTGCCCCCCACCCCGCTACGGTACTGCCCTGCCTCGGCCCCCCCGAGCGCTCAGCTCACCCTGCCCCCCGCGGCTACTCCCCCGAGTGCTCAGCTCACCCTTACCCCCCCAAGCGCTCAGCTCACCCTGCCCTCCTGGCTGCCCCCCCGAGTGCTCAGCTCACCTTGCCCCCCTGAGTGCTCAGCTTACCCTGCCCCCCCGGCTGCCCCCCCGAGTGCTCAGCTCACCCTGCCCCCCCTGGCTGCCCCCCGAGCACTCAGCTCACCCTGCCTCCCCGGCTACCCCCCCCGAGCGCTCAGCTCACCCTGCCCCCCCTGGCTGCCCCCCCCGAGCTCTCAGCTCACCCTGCCCCCCCTGGCTGCCCCCTCAAGTGCTCAGCTCACCCTGTCCCGCCTGGCTCCCCCCCCCCGAGCGCTCAGCTCACCCTGTCCTGCCTGGTTGCCCCCCCCCGAGTGCTCAGCTCCCCCTGCCCTGCCTGGCTCCCCCCCCCCCCGAGTGCTCAGCTCACCCTGTCCTGCCTGGCTCCCCCACCCCCGAGCGCTCAGCTCACCCTGCCCTGCCTGGCTCCCCCCCCCCCGAGTGCTCAGCTCACCCTGCCCTGCCTGGCTCCCCCCTCCCCCGAGTGCTCAGCTCACCCTGCCCTGCCTGGCTGCCCCCCCCCCGAGCGCTCAGCTCACCCTGCCCTGCCTGGCTGCCCCCCCCCCGAGTTCTCAGCTCACCCTGCCCTGCCTGGCTCCCCCCCCCCCAGGTGCTCAGCTCACCCTGTCCTGCCTGGCTGCCCCCCCCGAGTGCTCAGCTCACCCTGCCCCCCCGGCTGCCTTCCCCCCCGAGTGCTCAGCTCACCCCCCCCGCACACAGATGCCAGGCTTTGCCCGCCAGTGCCCCCCTGCACTGCCCGCAGGGTTACTGCTGGGCTAAGTGGCCACCGTGCGGGGAGCTGGGTGGGACGCGGCGGGCACAGCTGGCTGGGCGATGTGCTGAGCCAGCGGGCTCCTGGGGGCACTTCCCTTTCCTGGCCCCGCCACAGGAGCGTGGCCAGCTGCTGACAGGATGTGCTTGCTGGGAGGCACACGGGGTAGCTGCTCCCCGCCCCTGCCCAAGGTACCCCGCCCACTGCCGGTTAGTGGCTAGGCAGCTCGGCCCGCCTGGGGCGAGGGCCAGCAGACCTAGTGGCTAGTGCCAGTCACGGCTGGGCCCAGAGCTGAAACTGGAGCCCTTCCCCCCTCCATCTGCCCTGTGCCTTTTTCGAACAGGGCTCAGAGCAGAGCGAGTCCGAGGAGGAAGGTCCATCTGTGACTATTAGACACGCTGGGCGGAGCTGGTGACCCCAGGCCCTGGGAGCCGGGCGGAGCTGGTGACCCCAGGCCCTGGGAGCCGGGCGGAGCTGGTGACCCCAGGCCCTGGGAGCCGGGCGGAGCTGGTGACCCCAGGCCCTGGGAGCCGGGCGGAGCTGGTGTCCCCAGGCCGTGGGAGCCGGGCGGAGCTGGTGACCCCAGGCCGTGGGAGCCGGGCGGAGCTGGTGACCCCAGGCCGTGGGAGCCGGGCGGAGCTGGTGACCCCAGGCCCTGGGAGCCGGGCGGAGCTGGTGTCCCCAGGCCGTGGGAGCCGGGCGGAGCTGGTGACCCCAGGCCCTGGGAGCCGGGCGGAGCTGGTGACCCCAGGCCGTGGGAGCCGGGCGGAGCTGGTGACCCCAGGCCCTGGGAGCCGGGCGGAGCTGGCGTCCCTAGGCCCTGGGAGCCGGGCGGAGCTGGCGTCCCTAGGCCGTGGGAGCCGGGCGGAGCTGTTGTCCCTAGGCCCTGGGAGCCGGGCGGAGGTGGCGTCCCCAGGCCCTGGGAGCCGGGCGGAGCTGGCGTCCCCAGGCCCTGGGAGCCGGACGGAGGTGGCGTCCCCAGGCCCTGGGAGCCGGGCGGAGCTGGCGTCCCCAGGCCCTGGGAGCCGGGCGGAGGTGGCGTCCCCAGGCCCTGGGAGCCGGGCGGAGGTGGCGTCCCCAGGCCCTGGGAGCCGGGCGGAGCTGGCGTCCCCAGGCCCTGGGAGCCGGGCGGAGCTGGTGTCCCTAGGCCCTGGGAGCCGGGCGGAGCTGGCGTCCCCAGGCCCTGGGAGCCGGGCGGAGCTGGCGTCCCCAGGCCCTGGGAGCCGGGCGGAGCTGGCGTCCCCAGGCCCTGGGAGCCGGGCGGAGCTGGTGTCCCCAGGCCCTGGGAGCCGGGCGGAGCTGGTGTCCCTAGGCCCTGGGAGCCGGGCGGAGCTGGCGTCCCCAGGCCCTGGGAGCCGGGCGGAGCTGGCGTCCCCCGGCCGTGGGAGCCGGGCGGAGCTGGCGTCCCCCGGCCGTGGGAGCCGGGCGGAGCTGGTGTCCCTAGGCTCTGGGAGCCGGGCGGAGCTGGCGTCCCCAGGCCCTGGGAGCCGGGCGGAGCTGGCGTCCCTAGGCCCTGGGAGCCGGGCGGAGCTGGCGTCCCCAGGCCGTGGGAGCCGGGCGGAGCTGGCGTCCCCAGGCCCTGGGAGCCGGGCGGAGCTGGCGTCCCCAGGCCGTGGGAGCCGGGCGGAGCTGGCGTCCCCAGGCCCTGGGAGCCGGGCGGAGCTGGCGTCCCCAGGCCCTGGGAGCCGGGCGGAGCTGGCGTCCCCCGGCCGTGGGAGCCGGGCGGAGCTGGCGTCCCCCGGCCGTGGGAGCCGGGCGGAGCTGGTGTCCCTAGGCTCTGGGAGCCGGGCGGAGCTGGCGTCCCCAGGCCCTGGGAGCCGGGCGGAGCTGGCGTCCCTAGGCCCTGGGAGCCGGGCGGAGCTGGCGTCCCCAGGCCGTGGGAGCCGGGCGGAGCTGGCGTCCCCAGGCCCTGGGAGCCGGGCGGAGCTGGCGTCCCCAGGCCGTGGGAGCCGGGCGGAGCTGGCGTCCCCAGGCCCTGGGAGCCGGGCGGAGCTGGCGTCCCTAGGCCCTGGGAGCCGGGCGGAGCTGGCGTCCCCAGGCCGTGGGAGCCGGGCGGAGCTGGCGTCCCCAGGCCCTGGGAGCCGGGCGGAGCTGGCGTCCCCAGGCCCTGGGAGCCGGGCGGAGCTGGCGTCCCTAGGCCCTGGGAGCCGGGCGGAGCTGGCGTCCCCAGGCCGTGGGAGCCGGGCGGAGCTGGCGTCCCCAGGCCCTGGGAGCCGGGCGGAGCTGGCGTCCCCAGGCCCTGGGAGCCGGGCGGAGCTGGCGTCCCCAGGCCCTGGGAGCCGGGCGGAGCTGGCGTCCCCAGGCCCTGGGAGCCGGGCGGAGCTGGCGTCCCCAGGCCCTGGGAGCCGGGCGGAGCTGGCGTCCCCAGGCCCTGGGAGCCGGGCGGAGCTGGCGTCCCCAGGCCCTGGGAGCCGGGCGGAGCTGGCGTCCCCAGGCCCTGGGAGCCGGGCGGAGCTGGCGTCCCCAGGCCCTGGGAGCCGGGCGGAGCTGGTGTCCCCAGGCCGTGGGAGCCGGGCGGAGCTGGTGTCCCCAGGCCCTGGGAGCCGGGCGGAGCTGGTGTCCCTAGGCCCTGGGAGCCGGGCGGAGCTGGCGTCCCCAGGCCCTGGGAGCCGGGCGGAGCTGGCGTCCCCCGGCCGTGGGAGCCGGGCGGAGCTGGCGTCCCCCGGCCGTGGGAGCCGGGCGGAGCTGGTGTCCCTAGGCTCTGGGAGCCGGGCGGAGCTGGCGTCCCCAGGCCCTGGGAGCCGGGCGGAGCTGGTGTCCCCAGGCCGTGGGAGCCGGGCGGAGCTGGTGTCCCTAGGCCCTGGGAGCCGGGCGGAGCTGGCGTCCCCAGGCCGTGGGAGCCGGGCGGAGCTGGCGTCCCCAGGCCCTGGGAGCCGGGCGGAGCTGGCGTCCCCAGGCCGTGGGAGCCGGGCGGAGGTGGCGTCCCCAGGCCCTGGGAGCCGGGCGGAGCTGGTGACCCCAGGCCGTGGGAGCCGGGCGGAGCTGGTGTCCCCAGGCCGTGGGAGCCGGGCGGAGCTGGTGTCCCTAGGCCCTGGGAGCCGGGCGGAGCTGGTGTCCCTAGGCCCTGGGAGCCGGGCGGAGCTGGTGTCCCTAGGCCCTGGGAGCCGGGCGGAGCTGGTGTCCCTAGGCCCTGGGAGCCGGGCGGAGCTGGTGTCCCTAGGCCCTGGGAGCCGGGCGGAGCTGGCGTCCCCCGGCCCTGGGAGCCGGGCGGAGCTGGCGTCCCCCGGCCGTGGGAGCCGGGCGGAGCTGGCGTCCCCCGGCCGTGGGAGCCGGGCGGAGCTGGTGTCCCTAGGCCCTGGGAGCCGGGCGGAGCTGGCGTCCCCAGGCCCGGGGAGCCGGGCGGAGCTGGCGTCCCCAGGCCGTGGGAGCCGGGCGGAGCTGGTGTCCCTAGGCCCTGGGAGCCGGGCGGAGCTGGCGTCCCCAGGCCGTGGGAGCCGGGCGGAGCTGGCGTCCCCAGGCCCTGGGAGCCGGGCGGAGCTGGCGTCCCCAGGCCCTGGGAGCCGGGCGGAGCTGGCGTCCCCAGGCCCTGGGAGCCGGGCGGAGCTGGCGTCCCCAGGCCCTGGGAGCCGGGCGGAGCTGGCGACCTCAGGCCGTGGGAGCCGGGCGGAGCTGGTGTCCCCAGGCCGTGGGAGCCGGGCGGAGCTGGCGTCCCTAGGCCCTGGGAGCCGGGCGGAGCTGGCGTCCCCAGGCCGTGGGAGCCGGGCGGAGGTGGCGTCCCCAGGCCCTGGGAGCCTGGCGGAGCTGGTGTCCCCAGGCCGTGGGAGCCGGGCGGAGCTGGTGTCCCTAGGCCCTGGGAGCCGGGCGGAGCTGGTGTCCCCAGGCCCTGGGAGCCGGGCGGAGCTAGCGTCCCCAGGCCGTGGGAGCCGGGCGGAGCTGGCGTCCCCAGGCCCTGGGAGCCGGGCGGAGCTGGCGTCCCCAGGCCCTGGGAGCCGGGCGGAGCTGGTGACCTCAGGCCGTGGGAGCCGGGCGGAGCTGGTGTCCCCAGGCCGTGGGAGCCGGGCGGAGCTGGTGTCCCTAGGCCCTGGGAGCCGGGCGGAGCTGGTGTCCCTAGGCCCTGGGAGCCGGGCGAAGCTGGCGTCCCCAGGCCCTGGGAGCCGGGCGGAGCTGGCGTCCCCCGGCCGTGGGAGCCGGGCGGAGCTGGCGTCCCCCGGCCGTGGGAGCCGGGCGGAGCTGGTGTCCCCAGGCTCTGGGAGCCGGGCGGAGCTGGCGTCCCCAGGCCCTGGGAGCCGGGCGGAGCTGGTGTCCCTAGGCCCTGGGAGCCGGGCGGAGCTGGCGTCCCCAGGCCGTGGGAGCCGGGCGGAGCTGGCGTCCCCAGGCCGTGGGAGCCGGGCGGAGCTGCCGTCCCCAGGCCCTGGGAGCCGGGCGGAGCTGGCGTCCCCAGGCCGTGGGAGCCGGGCGGAGCTGGCGTCCCCAGGCCGTGGGAGCCGGGCGGAGCTGGCGTCCCCAGGCCCTGGGAGCCGGGCGGAGCTGGTGTCCCTAGGCCCTGGGAGCCGGGCGGAGCTGGCGTCCCCAGGCCGTGGGAGCCGGGCGGAGCTGGCGTCCCCAGGCCCTGGGAGCCGGGCGGAGCTGGCGTCCCCAGGCCGTGGGAGCCGGGCGGAGCTGGCGTCCCCAGGCCCTGGGAGCCGGGCGGAGCTGGCGTCCCCAGGCCCTGGGAGCCGGGCGGAGCTGGCGACCTCAGGCAGTGGGAGCCGGGCGGAGCTGGTGTCCCCAGGCCGTGGGAGCCGGGCGGAGCTGGCGTCCCTAGGCCCTGGGAGCCGGGCGGAGCTGGCGTCCCCAGGCCCTGGGAGCCGGGCGGAGCTGGCGTCCCCAGGCCCTGGGAGCCGGGCGGAGCTAGCGTCCCCAGGCCGTGGGAGCCGGGCGGAGCTGGCGTCCCCAGGCCCTGGGAGCCGGGCGGAGCTGGCGTCCCCAGGCCCTGGGAGCCGGGCGGAGCTGGCGTCCCCAGGCCGTGGGAGCCGGGCGGAGGTGGCGTCCCCAGGCCCTGGGAGCCGGGCGGAGCTGGTGACCCCAGGCCGTGGGAGCCGGGCGGAGATGGTGTCCCCAGGCCGTGGGAGCCGGGCGGAGCTGGTGTCCCTAGGCCCTGGGAGCCGGGCGGAGCTGGTGTCCCCAGGCCCTGGGAGCCGGGCGGAGCTGGCGTCCCCAGGCCGTGGGAGCCGGGCGGAGCTGGCGTCCCCAGGCCCTGGGAGCCGGGCGGAGCTGGCGTCCCCAGGCCCTGGGAGCCGGGCGGAGCTGGTGACCTCAGGCCGTGGGAGCCGGGCGGAGCTGGTGTCCCCAGGCCGTGGGAGCCGGGCGGAGCTGGTGTCCCTAGGCCCTGGGAGCCGGGCGGAGCTGGTGTCCCTAGGCCCTGGGAGCCGGGCGGAGCTGGCGTCCCCAGGCCCTGGGAGCCGGGCGGAGCTGGTGACCCCAGGCCGTGGGAGCCGGGCGGAGCTGGTGTCCCCAGGCCGTGGGAGCCGGGCGGAGCTGGTGTCCCCAGGCCCTGGGAGCCGGGGGGAGCTGGTGTCCCCCGGCCGTGGGAGCCGGGCGGACCTGGCGTCCCTAGGCCCTGGGAGCCGGGCGGAGCTGGCGTCCCCAGGCCCTGGGAGCCGGGCGGAGCTGGCGTCCCCCGGCCGTGGGAGCCGGGCGGAGCTGGTGTCCCTAGGCCCTGGGAGCCGGGCGGAGCTGGCGTCCCTAGGCCCTGGGAGCCGGGCGGAGCTGGCGTCCCCAGGCCGTGGGAGCCGGGCGGAGCTGGCGTCCCCAGGCCCTGGGAGCCGGGCGGAGCTGGTGACCTCAGGCCGTGGGAGCCGGGCGGAGCTGGTGACCTCAGGCCGTGGGAGCCGGGCGGAGCTGGTGTCCCCAGGCCGTGGGAGCCGGGCGGAGCTGGTGTCCCTAGGCCCTGGGAGCCGGGCGGAGCTGGTGACCCCAGGCCGTGGGAGCCGGGCGGAGCTGGTGTCCCCAGGCCGTGGGAGCCGGGCGGAGCTGGTGTCCCTAGGCCCTGGGAGCCGGGCGGAGCTGGTGTCCCCAGGCCCTGGGAGCCGGGCGGAGCTGGCGTCCCCAGGCCGTGGGAGCCGGGCGGAGCTGGCGTCCCCAGGCCCTGGGAGCCGGGCGGAGCTGGCGTCCCCAGGCCCTGGGAGCCGGGCGGAGCTGGTGACCTCAGGCCGTGGGAGCCGGGCGGGGCTGGTGTCCCCAGGCCGTGGGAGCCGGGCGGAGCTGGTGTCCCTAGGCCCTGGGAGCCGGGCGGAGCTGGTGTCCCTAGGCCCTGGGAGCCGGGCGGAGCTGGCGTCCCCAGGCCCTGGGAGCCGGGCGGAGCTGGCGTCCCCAGGCCGTGGGAGCCGGGCGGAGGTGGCGTCCCCAGGCCCTGGGAGCCGGGCGGAGCTGGTGTCCCCCGGCCGTGGGAGCCGGGCGGAGCTGGCGTCCCTAGGCCCTGGGAGCCGGGCGGAGCTGGCGTCCCCAGGCCCTGGGAGCCGGGCGGAGCTGGTGTCCCCAGGCCGTGGGAGCCGGGCGGAGCTGGCGTCCCTAGGCCCTGGGAGCCGGGCGGAGCTGGCGTCCCTAGGCCCTGGGAGCCGGGCGGAGCTGGCGTCCCTAGGCCCTGGGAGCCGGGCGGAGCTGGCGTCCCCAGGCCGTGGGAGCCGGGCGGAGGTGGCGTCCCCAGGCCCTGGGAGCCGGGCGGAGCTGGCGTCCCCAGGCCGTGGGAGCCGGGCGGAGCTGGTGTCCCTAGGCCGTGGGAGCCGGGCGGAGCTGGCGTCCCTAGGCCCTGGGAGCCGGGCGGAGCTGGCGTCCCCAGGCCCTGGGAGCCGGGCGGAGCTGGCGTCCCCAGGCCCTGGGAGCCGGGCGGAGCTGGCGTCCCCAGGCCCTGGGAGCCGGGCGGAGGTGGCGTCCCCAGGCCCTGGGAGCCGGGCGGAGCTGGCGTCCCCAGGCCGTGGGAGCCGGGCGGAGCTGGCGTCCCCAGGCCGTGGGAGCCGGGCGGAGCTGGCGTCCCCAGGCAGTGGGAGCCGGGCGGAGCTGGCGTCCCCAGGCCGTGGGAGCCGGGCGGAGCTGGTGTCCCCAGGCCGTGGGAGCCGGGCGGAGCTGGTGACCCCAGGCCGTGGGAGCCGGGCGGAGCTGGCGTCCCCAGGCCGTGGGAGCCGGGCGGAGCTGGCGTCCCTAGGCCCTGGGAGCCGGGCGGAGCTGGCGTCCCTAGGCCCTGGGAGCCGGGCGGAGCTGGCGTCCCCAGGCCCTGGGAGCCGGGCGGAGCTGGCGTCCCCAGGCCCTGGGAGCCGGGCGGAGCTGGCGTCCCCAGGCCCTGGGAGCCGGGCGGAGCTGGCGTCCCCAGGCCCTGGGAGCCGGGCGGAGCTGGTGTCCCCAGGCCCTGGGAGCCGGGCGGAGCTGGCGTCCCCAGGCCCTGGGAGCCGGGCGGAGCTGGCGTCCCCAGGCCCTGGGAGCCGGGCGGAGCTGGCGTCCCCAGGCCGTGGGAGCCGGGCGGAGCTGGCGTCCCCAGGCCCTGGGAGCCGGGCGGAGCTGGCGTCCCCAGGCCGTGGGAGCCGGGCGGAGCTGGTGTCCCTAGGCCGTGGGAGCCGGGCGGAGCTGGCGTCCCTAGGCCCTGGGAGCCGGGCGGAGCTGGCGTCCCCAGGCCCTGGGAGCCGGGCGGAGCTGGCGTCCCCAGGCCCTGGGAGCCGGGCGGAGCTGGCGTCCCCAGGCCCTGGGAGCCGGGCGGAGGTGGCGTCCCCAGGCCCTGGGAGCCGGGCGGAGCTGGCGTCCCCAGGCCGTGGGAGCCGGGCGGAGCTGGCGTCCCCAGGCCGTGGGAGCCGGGCGGAGCTGGTGTCCCCAGGCCGTGGGAGCCGGGCGGAGCTGGTGACCCCAGGCCGTGGGAGCCGGGCGGAGCTGGCGTCCCCAGGCCGTGGGAGCCGGGCGGAGCTGGCGTCCCTAGGCCCTGGGAGCCGGGCGGAGCTGGCGTCCCTAGGCCCTGGGAGCCGGGCGGAGCTGGCGTCCCCAGGCCCTGGGAGCCGGGCGGAGCTGGCGTCCCCAGGCCCTGGGAGCCGGGCGGAGCTGGCGTCCCCAGGCCCTGGGAGCCGGGCGGAGCTGGCGTCCCCAGGCCCTGGGAGCCGGGCGGAGCTGGTGTCCCCAGGCCCTGGGAGCCGGGCGGAGCTGGCGTCCCCAGGCCCTGGGAGCCGGGCGGAGCTGGCGTCCCCAGGCCCTGGGAGCCGGGCGGAGGTGGCGTCCCCAGGCCCTGGGAGCCGGGCGGAGCTGGCGTCCCCAGGCCCTGGGAGCCGGGCGGAGCTGGCGTCCCCAGGCCGTGGGAGCCGGGCGGAGCTGGCGTCCCCAGGCCGTGGGAGCCGGGCGGAGCTGGCGTCCCCAGGCCGTGGGAGCCGGGCGGAGCTGGTGTCCCCAGGCCGTGGGAGCCGGGCGGAGCTGGTGACCCCAGGCCGTGGGAGCCGGGCGGAGCTGGTGTCCCCAGGCCGTGGGAGCCGGGCGGAGCTGGCGTCCCTAGGCCCTGGGAGCCGGGCGGAGCTGGCGTCCCCAGGCCCTGGGAGCCGGGCGGAGCTGGCGTCCCCAGGCCGTGGGAGCCGGGCGGAGCTGGCGTCCCCAGGCCCTGGGAGCCGGGCGGAGCTGGCGTCCCTAGGCCCTGGGAGCCGGGCGGAGCTGGCGTCCCTAGGCCCTGGGAGCCGGGCGGAGCTGGCGTCCCCAGGCCGTGGGAGCCGGGCGGAGGTGGCGTCCCCAGGCCCTGGGAGCCGGGCGGAGCTGGCGTCCCCAGGCCGTGGGAGCCGGGCGGAGCTGGCGTCCCTAGGCCCTGGGAGCCGGGCGGAGCTGGCGTCCCCAGGCCCTGGGAGCCGGGCGGAGCTGGCGTCCCCAGGCCCTGGGAGCCGGGCGGAGCTGGCGTCCCCAGGCCCTGGGAGCCGGGCGGAGGTGGCGTCCCCAGGCCCTGGGAGCCGGGCGGAGCTGGCGTCCCCAGGCCGTGGGAGCCGGGCGGAGCTGGCGTCCCCAGGCCGTGGGAGCCGGGCGGAGCTGGCGTCCCCAGGCAGTGGGAGCCGGGCGGAGCTGGCGTCCCCAGGCCGTGGGAGCCGGGCGGAGCTGGTGTCCCCAGGCCGTGGGAGCCGGGCGGAGCTGGTGACCCCAGGCCGTGGGAGCCGGGCGGAGCTGGCGTCCCCAGGCCGTGGGAGCCGGGCGGAGCTGGCGTCCCTAGGCCCTGGGAGCCGGGCGGAGCTGGCGTCCCTAGGCCCTGGGAGCCGGGCGGAGCTGGCGTCCCCAGGCCCTGGGAGCCGGGCGGAGCTGGCGTCCCCAGGCCCTGGGAGCCGGGCGGAGCTGGCGTCCCCAGGCCCTGGGAGCCGGGCGGAGCTGGTGTCCCCAGGCCCTGGGAGCCGGGCGGAGCTGGCGTCCCCAGGCCCTGGGAGCCGGGCGGAGCTGGCGTCCCCAGGCCCTGGGAGCCGGGCGGAGCTGGCGTCCCCAGGCCCTGGGAGCCGGGCGGAGCTGGCGTCCCCAGGCCCTGGGAGCCGGGCGGAGCTGGCGTCCCCAGGCCCTGGGAGCCGGGCGGAGGTGGCGTCCCCAGGCCCTGGGAGCCGGGCGGAGCTGGCGTCCCCAGGCCCTGGGAGCCGGGCGGAGCTGGCGTCCCCAGGCCGTGGGAGCCGGGCGGAGCTGGCGTCCCCAGGCCGTGGGAGCCGGGCGGAGCTGGCGTCCCCAGGCCGTGGGAGCCGGGCGGAGCTGGTGTCCCCAGGCCGTGGGAGCCGGGCGGAGCTGGTGACCCCAGGCCGTGGGAGCCGGGCGGAGCTGGTGTCCCCAGGCCGTGGGAGCCGGGCGGAGCTGGCGTCCCTAGGCCCTGGGAGCCGGGCGGAGCTGGCGTCCCCAGGCCCTGGGAGCCGGGCGGAGCTGGCGTCCCCAGGCCGTGGGAGCCGGGCGGAGCTGGCGTCCCCAGGCCCTGGGAGCCGGGCGGAGCTGGCGTCCCCAGGCCGTGGGAGCCGGGCGGAGGTGGCGTCCCCAGGCCCTGGGAGCCGGGCGGAGCTGGTGACCTCAGGCCGTGGGAGCCGGGCGGAGCTGGTGTCCCCAGGCCGTGGGAGCCGGGCGGAGCTGGCGTCCCCAGGCCCTGGGAGCCGGGCGGAGGTGGCGTCCCCAGGCCCTGGGAGCCGGGCGGAGCTGGCGTCCCCAGGCCGTGGGAGCCGGGCGGAGCTGGCGTCCCCAGGCCGTGGGAGCCGGGCGGAGCTGGCGTCCCCAGGCCGTGGGAGCCGGGCGGAGCTGGTGTCCCCAGGCCGTGGGAGCCGGGCGGAGCTGGTGACCCCAGGCCGTGGGAGCCGGGCGGAGCTGGCGTCCCCAGGCCGTGGGAGCCGGGCGGAGCTGGCGTCCCTAGGCCCTGGGAGCCGGGCGGAGCTGGCGTCCCTAGGCCCTGGGAGCCGGGCGGAGCTGGCGTCCCCAGGCCGTGGGAGCCGGGCGGAGCTGGCGTCCCCAGGCCGTGGGAGCCGGGCGGAGCTGGCGTCCCCAGGCCGTGGGAGCCGGGCGGAGCTGGTGTCCCCAGGCCGTGGGAGCCGGGCGGAGCTGGTGACCCCAGGCCGTGGGAGCCGGGCGGAGCTGGCGTCCCCAGGCCGTGGGAGCCGGGCGGAGCTGGCGTCCCTAGGCCCTGGGAGCCGGGCGGAGCTGGCGTCCCTAGGCCCTGGGAGCCGGGCGGAGCTGGCGTCCCCAGGCCCTGGGAGCCGGGCGGAGCTGGCGTCCCCAGGCCCTGGGAGCCGGGCGGAGCTGGTGTCCCCAGGCCCTGGGAGCCGGGCGGAGCTGGCGTCCCCAGGCCCTGGGAGCCGGGCGGAGCTGGCGTCCCCAGGCCCTGGGAGCCGGGCGGAGCTGGCGTCCCCAGGCCCTGGGAGCCGGGCGGAGCTGGCGTCCCCAGGCCCTGGGAGCCGGGCGGAGGTGGCGTCCCCAGGCCCTGGGAGCCGGGCGGAGCTGGCGTCCCCAGGCCCTGGGAGCCGGGCGGAGCTGGCGTCCCCAGGCCGTGGGAGCCGGGCGGAGCTGGCGTCCCCAGGCCGTGGGAGCCGGGCGGAGCTGGCGTCCCCAGGCCGTGGGAGCCGGGCGGAGCTGGTGTCCCCAGGCCGTGGGAGCCGGGCGGAGCTGGTGACCCCAGGCCGTGGGAGCCGGGCGGAGCTGGTGTCCCCAGGCCGTGGGAGCCGGGCGGAGCTGGCGTCCCTAGGCCCTGGGAGCCGGGCGGAGCTGGCGTCCCCAGGCCCTGGGAGCCGGGCGGAGCTGGCGTCCCCAGGCCGTGGGAGCCGGGCGGAGCTGGCGTCCCCAGGCCCTGGGAGCCGGGCGGAGCTGGCGTCCCCAGGCCGTGGGAGCCGGGCGGAGGTGGCGTCCCCAGGCCCTGGGAGCCGGGCGGAGCTGGTGACCTCAGGCCGTGGGAGCCGGGCGGAGCTGGTGTCCCCAGGCCGTGGGAGCCGGGCGGAGCTGGTGTCCCCAGGCCCTGGGAGCCGGGCGGAGCTGGCGTCCCCAGGCCGTGGGAGCCGGGCGGAGCTGGCGTCCCCAGGCCCTGGGAGCCGGGCGGAGCTGGTGTCCCGAGGCCGTGGGAGCCGGGCGGAGCTGGTGTCCCTAGGCCCTGGGAGCCGGGCGGAGCTGGCGTCCCCAGGCCGTGGGAGCCGGGCGGAGCTGGTGTCCCTAGGCCCTGGGAGCCGGGCGGAGCTGGCGTCCCCAGGCCGTGGGAGCCGGGCGGAGCTGGTGTCCCTAGGCCCTGGGAGCCGGGCGGAGCTGGTGTCCCCAGGCCCTGGGAGCCGGGCGGAGCTGGCGTCCCCAGGCCCTGGGAGCCGGGCGGAGCTGGCGTCCCCAGGCCGTGGGAGCCGGGCGGAGCTGGCGTCCCCAGGCCGTGGGAGCCGGGCGGAGCTGGCGTCCCCAGGCCGTGGGAGCCGGGCGGAGCTGGTGTCCCCAGGCCGTGGGAGCCGGGCGGAGCTGGTGACCCCAGGCCGTGGGAGCCGGGCGGAGCTGGTGTCCCCAGGCCGTGGGAGCCGGGCGGAGCTGGCGTCCCTAGGCCCTGGGAGCCGGGCGGAGCTGGCGTCCCCAGGCCCTGGGAGCCGGGCGGAGCTGGCGTCCCCAGGCCGTGGGAGCCGGGCGGAGCTGGCGTCCCCAGGCCCTGGGAGCCGGGCGGAGCTGGCGTCCCCAGGCCGTGGGAGCCGGGCGGAGGTGGCGTCCCCAGGCCCTGGGAGCCGGGCGGAGCTGGTGACCTCAGGCCGTGGGAGCCGGGCGGAGCTGGTGTCCCCAGGCCGTGGGAGCCGGGCGGAGCTGGTGTCCCCAGGCCCTGGGAGCCGGGCGGAGCTGGCGTCCCCAGGCCGTGGGAGCCGGGCGGAGCTGGCGTCCCCAGGCCCTGGGAGCCGGGCGGAGCTGGTGTCCCGAGGCCGTGGGAGCCGGGCGGAGCTGGTGTCCCTAGGCCCTGGGAGCCGGGCGGAGCTGGCGTCCCCAGGCCGTGGGAGCCGGGCGGAGCTGGTGTCCCTAGGCCCTGGGAGCCGGGCGGAGCTGGCGTCCCCAGGCCGTGGGAGCCGGGCGGAGCTGGTGTCCCTAGGCCCTGGGAGCCGGGCGGAGCTGGTGTCCCCAGGCCCTGGGAGCCGGGCGGAGCTGGCGTCCCCAGGCCCTGGGAGCCGGGCGGAGGTGGCGTCCCCAGGCCCTGGGAGCCGGGCGGAGGTGGCGTCCCCAGGCCCTGGGAGCCGGGCGGAGCTGGCGTCCCCAGGCCCTGGGAGCCGGGCGGAGCTGGCGTCCCCAGGCCGTGGGAGCCGGGCGGAGCTGGCGTCCCCAGGCCGTGGGAGCCGGGCGGAGCTGGCGTCCCCAGGCCGTGGGAGCCGGGCGGAGCTGGTGTCCCCAGGCCGTGGGAGCCGGGCGGAGCTGGTGACCCCAGGCCGTGGGAGCCGGGCGGAGCTGGTGTCCCCAGGCCGTGGGAGCCGGGCGGAGCTGGCGTCCCTAGGCCCTGGGAGCCGGGCGGAGCTGGCGTCCCCAGGCCCTGGGAGCCGGGCGGAGCTGGCGTCCCCAGGCCGTGGGAGCCGGGCGGAGCTGGCGTCCCCAGGCCCTGGGAGCCGGGCGGAGCTGGCGTCCCCAGGCCCTGGGAGCCGGGCGGAGCTGGTGACCTCAGGCCGTGGGAGCCGGGCGGAGCTGGTGTCCCCAGGCCGTGGGAGCCGGGCGGAGCTGGTGTCCCCAGGCCGTGGGAGCCGGGCGGAGCTGGTGTCCCTAGGCCCTGGGAGCCGGGCGGAGCTGGTGTCCCTAGGCCCTGGGAGCCGGGCGGAGCTGGCGTCCCCAGGCCCTGGGAGCCGGGCGGAGCTGGCGTCCCCAGGCCGTGGGAGCCGGGCGGAGGTGGCGTCCCCAGGCCCTGGGAGCCGGGCGGAGCTGGTGTCCCCCGGCCGTGGGAGCCGGGCGGAGCTGGTGTCCCTAGGCCCTGGGAGCCGGGCGGAGCTGGCGTCCCCAGGCCCTGGGAGCCGGGCGGAGCTGGTGTCCCCAGGCCGTGGGAGCCGGGCGGAGCTGGCGTCCCTAGGCCCTGGGAGCCGGGCGGAGCTGGCGTCCCCAGGCCCTGGGAGCCGGGCGGAGCTGGCGTCCCCAGGCCGTGGGAGCCGGGCGGAGGTGGCGTCCCCAGGCCCTGGGAGCCGGGCGGAGCTGGTGTCCCCAGGCCGTGGGAGCCGGGCGGAGCTGGTGTCCCTAGGCCCTGGGAGCCGGGCGGAGCTGGTGTCCCCAGGCCCTGGGAGCCGGGCGGAGCTGGCGTCCCCAGGCCCTGGGAGCCGGGCGGAGCTGGCGTCCCCAGGCCGTGGGAGCCGGGCGGAGGTGGCGTCCCCAGGCCCTGGGAGCCGGGCGGAGCTGGTGTCCCCAGGCCGTGGGAGCCGGGCGGAGCTGGTGTCCCTAGGCCCTGGGAGCCGGGCGGAGCTGGTGTCCCCAGGCCCTGGGAGCCGGGCGGAGCTGGCGTCCCCAGGCCGTGGGAGCCGGGCGGAGCTGGCGTCCCCAGGCCGTGGGAGCCGGGCGGAGCTGGTGTCCCGAGGCCGTGGGAGCCGGGCGGAGCTGGTGTCCCTAGGCCCTGGGAGCCGGGCGGAGCTGGCGTCCCCAGGCCGTGGGAGCCGGGCGGAGCTGGCGTCCCCAGGCCCTGGGAGCCGGGCGGAGCTGGTGACCTCAGGCCGTGGGAGCCGGGCGGAGCTGGTGACCTCAGGCCGTGGGAGCCGGGCGGAGCTGGTGTCCCCAGGCCGTGGGAGCCGGGCGGAGCTGGTGTCCCTAGGCCCTGGGAGCCGGGCGGAGCTGGTGACCCCAGGCCGTGGGAGCCGGGCGGAGCTGGTGTCCCCAGGCCGTGGGAGCCGGGCGGAGCTGGTGTCCCTAGGCCCTGGGAGCCGGGCGGAGCTGGTGTCCCCAGGCCCTGGGAGCCGGGCGGAGCTGGCGTCCCCAGGCCCTGGGAGCCGGGCGGAGCTGGCGTCCCCAGGCCCTGGGAGCCGGGCGGAGCTGGCGTCCCCAGGCCGTGGGAGCCGGGCGGAGCTGGCGTCCCCAGGCCCTGGGAGCCGGGCGGAGCTGGCGTCCCCAGGCCCTGGGAGCCGGGCGGAGCTGGTGACCTCAGGCCGTGGGAGCCGGGCGGAGCTGGTGTCCCCAGGCCGTGGGAGCCGGGCGGAGCTGGTGTCCCTAGGCCCTGGGAGCCGGGCGGAGCTGGTGTCCCTAGGCCCTGGGAGCCGGGCGGAGCTGGCGTCCCCAGGCCCTGGGAGCCGGGCGGAGCTGGCGTCCCCAGGCCGTGGGAGCCGGGCGGAGCTGGTGTCCCCCGGCCGTGGGAGCCGGGCGGAGCTGGTGTCCCTAGGCCCTGGGAGCCGGGAGGAGCTGGCGTCCCCAGGCCCTGGGAGCCGGGCGGAGCTGGCGTCCCCAGGCCGTGGGAGCCGGGCGGAGCTGGTGTCCCTAGGCCCTGGGAGCCGGGCGGAGCTGGCGTCCCTAGGCCCTGGGAGCCGGGCGGAGCTGGCGTCCCCAGGCCCTGGGAGCCGGGCGGAGCTGGCGTCCCCAGGCCGTGGGAGCCGGGCGGAGGTGGCGTCCCCAGGCCCTGGGAGCCGGGCGGAGCTGGTGACCTCAGGCCGTGGGAGCCGGGCGGAGCTGGTGTCCCCAGGCCGTGGGAGCCGGGCGGAGCTGGTGTCCCTAGGCCCTGGGAGCCGGGCGGAGCTGGCGTCCCTAGGCCCTGGGAGCCGGGCGGAGCTGGCGTCCCCAGGCCCTGGGAGCCGGGCGGAGCTGGCGTCCCCAGGCCGTGGGAGCCGGGCGGAGGTGGCGTCCCCAGGCCCTGGGAGCCGGGCGGAGCTGGTGTCCCCCGGCCGTGGGAGCCGGGCGGAGCTGGTGTCCCTAGGCCCTGGGAGCCGGGCGGAGCTGGCGTCCCCAGGCCCTGGGAGCCGGGCGGAGCTGGCGTCCCCAGGCCGTGGGAGCCGGGCGGAGCTGGTGTCCCTAGGCCCTGGGAGCCGGGTGGAGCTGGCGTCCCTAGGCCCTGGGAGCCGGGCGGAGCTGGCGTCCCCAGGCCCTGGGAGCCGGGCGGAGCTGGCGTCCCCAGGCCGTGGGAGCCGGGCGGAGCTGGCGTCCCCAGGCCGTGGGAGCCGGGCGGAGCTGGTGTCCCCAGGCCGTGGGAGCCGGGCGGAGCTGGTGTCCCCAGGCCGTGGGAGCCGGGCGGAGCTGGTGTCCCCAGGCCGTGGGAGCCGGGCGGAGCTGGTGTCCCTAGGCCCTGGGAGCCGGGCGGAGCTGGTGTCCCCAGGCCCTGGGAGCCGGGCGGAGCTGGCGTCCCCAGGCCGTGGGAGCCGGGCGGAGCTGGCGTCCCCAGGCCCTGGGAGCCGGGCGGAGCTGGCGTCCCCAGGCCCTGGGAGCCGGGCGGAGCTGGTGACCTCAGGCCGTGGGAGCCGGGCGGAGCTGGTGTCCCCAGGCCCTGGGAGCCGGGCGGAGCTGGCGTCCCCAGGCCCTGGGAGCCGGGCGGAGCTGGTGTCCCTAGGCCCTGGGAGCCGGGCGGAGCTGGTGTCCCCAGGCCCTGGGAGCCGGGCGGAGCTGGCGTCCCCAGGCCGTGGGAGCCGGGCGGAGCTGGCGTCCCCAGGCCCTGGGAGCCGGGCGGAGCTGGCGTCCCCAGGCCCTGGGAGCCGGGCGGAGCTGGTGACCTCAGGCCGTGGGAGCCGGGCGGAGCTGGTGTCCCCAGGCCCTGGGAGCCGGGCGGAGCTGGCGTCCCCAGGCCCTGGGAGCCGGGCGGAGCTGGCGTCCCCAGGCCGTGGGAGCCGGGCGGAGGTGGCGTCCCCAGGCCCTGGGAGCCGGGCGGAGCTGGTGTCCCCCGGCCGTGGGAGCCGGGCGGAGCTGGTGTCCCTAGGCCCTGGGAGCCGGGCGGAGCTGGCGTCCCCAGGCCCTGGGAGCCGGGCGGAGCTGGCGTCCCCAGGCCGTGGGAGCCGGGCGGAGCTGGCGTCCCTAGGCCCTGGGAGCCGGGCGGAGCTGGCGTCCCTAGGCCCTGGGAGCCGGGCGGAGCTGGCGTCCCCAGGCCCTGGGAGCCGGGCGGAGCTGGCGTCCCCAGGCCGTGGGAGCCGGGCGGAGGTGGCGTCCCCAGGCCCTGGGAGCCGGGCGGAGCTGGTGTCCCCAGGCCGTGGGAGCCGGGCGGAGCTGGTGTCCCTAGGCCCTGGGAGCCGGGCGGAGCTGGTGTCCCCAGGCCCTGGGAGCCGGGCGGAGCTGGCGTCCCCAGGCCGTGGGAGCCGGGCGGAGCTGGCGTCCCCAGGCCGTGGGAGCCGGGCGGAGCTGGTGTCCCCAGGCCGTGGGAGCCGGGCGGAGCTGGTGTCCCCAGGCCGTGGGAGCCGGGCGGAGCTGGTGAGCCCAGGCCGTGGGAGCCGGGCGGAGCTGGTGTCCCCAGGCCGTGGGAGCCGGGCGGAGCTGGTGTCCCTAGGCCCTGGGAGCCGGGCGGAGCTGGTGTCCCCAGGCCCTGGGAGCCGGGCGGAGCTGGCGTCCCCAGGCCGTGGGAGCCGGGCGGAGCTGGCGTCCCCAGGCCCTGGGAGCCGGGCGGAGCTGGCGTCCCCAGGCCCTGGGAGCCGGGCGGAGCTGGTGACCTCAGGCCGTGGGAGCCGGGCGGAGCTGGTGTCCCCAGGCCCTGGGAGCCGGGCGGAGCTGGCGTCCCTAGGCCCTGGGAGCCGGGCGGAGCTGGCGTCCCCAGGCCCTGGGAGCCGGGCGGAGCTGGCGTCCCCAGGCCGTGGGAGCCGGGCGGAGGTGGCGTCCCCAGGCCCTGGGAGCCGGGCGGAGCTGGTGAGCCCAGGCCGTGGGAGCCGGGCGGAGCTGGTGTCCCCAGGCCGTGGGAGCCGGGCGGAGCTGGTGTCCCTAGGCCCTGGGAGCCGGGCGGGGCTGGTGTCCCCAGGCCCTGGGAGCCGGGCGGAGCTGGCGTCCCCAGGCCGTGGGAGCCGGGCGGAGCTGGCGTCCCCAGGCCCTGGGAGCCGGGCGGAGCTGGCGTCCCCAGGCCCTGGGAGCCGGGCGGAGCTGGTGACCTCAGGCCGTGGGAGCCGGGCGGAGCTGGTGTCCCCAGGCCGTGGGAGCCGGGCGGAGCTGGCGTCCCTAGGCCCTGGGAGCCGGGCGGAGCTGGCGTCCCCAGGCCCTGGGAGCCGGGCGGAGCTGGCGTCCCCAGGCCGTGGGAGCCGGGCGGAGGTGGCGTCCCCAGGCCCTGGGAGCCGGGCGGAGCTGGTGACCCCAGGCCGTGGGAGCCGGGCGGAGCTGGTGTCCCCAGGCCGTGGGAGCCGGGCGGAGCTGGTGTCCCTAGGCCCTGGGAGCCGGGCGGAGCTGGTGTCCCCAGGCCCTGGGAGCCGGGCGGAGCTGGCGTCCCCAGGCCGTGGGAGCCGGGCGGAGCTGGCGTCCCCAGGCCCTGGGAGCCGGGCGGAGCTGGCGTCCCCAGGCCCTGGGAGCCGGGCGGAGCTGGTGACCTCAGGCCGTGGGAGCCGGGCGGAGCTGGCGTCCCCAGGCCCTGGGAGCCGGGCGGAGCTGGTGTCCCCAGGCCGTGGGAGCCGGGCGGAGCTGGCGTCCCCAGGCCCTGGGAGCCGGGCGGAGCTGGCGTCCCCAGGCCCTGGGAGCCGGGCGGAGCTGGTGACCTCAGGCCGTGGGAGCCGGGCGGAGCTGGTGTCCCCAGGCCCTGGGAGCCGGGCGGAGCTGGCGTCCCCAGGCCCTGGGAGCCGGGCGGAGCTGGCGTCCCCAGGCCGTGGGAGCCGGGCGGAGGTGGCGTCCCCAGGCCCTGGGAGCCGGGCGGAGCTGGTGTCCCCCGGCCGTGGGAGCCGGGCGGAGCTGGTGTCCCTAGGCCCTGGGAGCCGGGCGGAGCTGGCGTCCCCAGGCCCTGGGAGCCGGGCGGAGCTGGCGTCCCCAGGCCGTGGGAGCCGGGCGGAGGTGGCGTCCCCAGGCCCTGGGAGCCGGGCGGAGCTGGTGTCCCCAGGCCGTGGGAGCCGGGCGGAGCTGGCGTCCCCAGGCCCTGGGAGCCGGGCGGAGCTGGCGTCCCCAGGCCCTGGGAGCCGGGCGGAGCTGGTGACCTCAGGCCGTGGGAGCCGGGCGGAGCTGGCGTCCCCAGGCCCTGGGAGCCGGGCGGAGCTGGTGTCCCCAGGCCGTGGGAGCCGGGCGGAGCTGGCGTCCCCAGGCCCTGGGAGCCGGGCGGAGCTGGCGTCCCCAGGCCCTGGGAGCCGGGCGGAGCTGGTGACCTCAGGCCGTGGGAGCCGGGCGGAGCTGGTGTCCCCAGGCCCTGGGAGCCGGGCGGAGCTGGCGTCCCCAGGCCCTGGGAGCCGGGCGGAGCTGGCGTCCCCAGGCCGTGGGAGCCGGGCGGAGGTGGCGTCCCCAGGCCCTGGGAGCCGGGCGGAGCTGGTGTCCCCCGGCCGTGGGAGCCGGGCGGAGCTGGTGTCCCTAGGCCCTGGGAGCCGGGCGGAGCTGGCGTCCCCAGGCCCTGGGAGCCGGGCGGAGCTGGCGTCCCCAGGCCGTGGGAGCCGGGCGGAGCTGGCGTCCCTAGGCCCTGGGAGCCGGGCGGAGCTGGCGTCCCTAGGCCCTGGGAGCCGGGCGGAGCTGGCGTCCCCAGGCCGTGGGAGCCGGGCGGAGCTGGCGTCCCCAGGCCGTGGGAGCCGGGCGGAGGTGGCGTCCCCAGGCCCTGGGAGCCGGGCGGAGCTGGTGTCCCCAGGCCGTGGGAGCCGGGCGGAGCTGGTGTCCCTAGGCCCTGGGAGCCGGGCGGAGCTGGTGTCCCCAGGCCCTGGGAGCCGGGCGGAGCTGGCGTCCCCAGGCCGTGGGAGCCGGGCGGAGCTGGCGTCCCCAGGCCGTGGGAGCCGGGCGGAGCTGGTGTCCCCAGGCCGTGGGAGCCGGGCGGAGCTGGTGTCCCCAGGCCGTGGGAGCCGGGCGGAGCTGGTGAGCCCAGGCCGTGGGAGCCGGGCGGAGCTGGTGTCCCCAGGCCGTGGGAGCCGGGCGGAGCTGGTGTCCCTAGGCCCTGGGAGCCGGGCGGAGCTGGTGTCCCCAGGCCCTGGGAGCCGGGCGGAGCTGGCGTCCCCAGGCCGTGGGAGCCGGGCGGAGCTGGCGTCCCCAGGCCCTGGGAGCCGGGCGGAGCTGGCGTCCCCAGGCCCTGGGAGCCGGGCGGAGCTGGTGACCTCAGGCCGTGGGAGCCGGGCGGAGCTGGTGTCCCCAGGCCGTGGGAGCCGGGCGGAGCTGGCGTCCCCAGGCCCTGGGAGCCGGGCGGAGCTGGTGTCCCCCGGCCGTGGGAGCCGGGCGGAGCTGGTGTCCCTAGGCCCTGGGAGCCGGGCGGAGCTGGCGTCCCCAGGCCCTGGGAGCCGGGCGGAGCTGGCGTCCCCAGGCCGTGGGAGCCGGGCGGAGCTGGCGTCCCTAGGCCCTGGGAGCCGGGCGGAGCTGGCGTCCCTAGGCCCTGGGAGCCGGGCGGAGCTGGCGTCCCCAGGCCCTGGGAGCCGGGCGGAGCTGGCGTCCCCAGGCCGTGGGAGCCGGGCGGAGGTGGCGTCCCCAGGCCCTGGGAGCCGGGCGGAGGTGGCGTCCCCAGGCCCTGGGAGCCGGGCGGAGGTGGCGTCCCCAGGCCCTGGGAGCCGGGCGGAGCTGGTGTCCCCAGGCCGTGGGAGCCGGGCGGAGCTGGTGTCCCTAGGCCCTGGGAGCCGGGCGGAGCTGGTGTCCCCAGGCCCTGGGAGCCGGGCGGAGCTGGCGTCCCCAGGCCGTGGGAGCCGGGCGGAGCTGGCGTCCCCAGGCCGTGGGAGCCGGGCGGAGCTGGTGTCCCCAGGCCGTGGGAGCCGGGCGGAGCTGGTGTCCCCAGGCCGTGGGAGCCGGGCGGAGCTGGTGAGCCCAGGCCGTGGGAGCCGGGCGGAGCTGGTGTCCCCAGGCCGTGGGAGCCGGGCGGAGCTGGCGTCCCCAGGCCCTGGGAGCCGGGCGGAGCTGGTGACCTCAGGCCGTGGGAGCCGGGCGGAGGTGGCGTCCCCAGGCCCTGGGAGCCGGGCGGAGGTGGCGTCCCCAGGCCCTGGGAGCCGGGCGGAGCTGGTGTCCCCAGGCCGTGGGAGCCGGGCGGAGCTGGTGTCCCTAGGCCCTGGGAGCCGGGCGGAGCTGGTGTCCCCAGGCCCTGGGAGCCGGGCGGAGCTGGCGTCCCCAGGCCGTGGGAGCCGGGCGGAGCTGGCGTCCCCAGGCCGTGGGAGCCGGGCGGAGCTGGTGTCCCCAGGCCGTGGGAGCCGGGCGGAGCTGGTGTCCCCAGGCCGTGGGAGCCGGGCGGAGCTGGTGAGCCCAGGCCGTGGGAGCCGGGCGGAGCTGGTGTCCCCAGGCCGTGGGAGCCGGGCGGAGCTGGTGTCCCTAGGCCCTGGGAGCCGGGCGGAGCTGGTGTCCCCAGGCCCTGGGAGCCGGGCGGAGCTGGCGTCCCCAGGCCGTGGGAGCCGGGCGGAGCTGGCGTCCCCAGGCCCTGGGAGCCGGGCGGAGCTGGCGTCCCCAGGCCCTGGGAGCCGGGCGGAGCTGGTGACCTCAGGCCGTGGGAGCCGGGCGGAGCTGGTGTCCCCAGGCCGTGGGAGCCGGGCGGAGCTGGCGTCCCTAGGCCCTGGGAGCCGGGCGGAGCTGGCGTCCCCAGGCCCTGGGAGCCGGGCGGAGCTGGCGTCCCCAGGCCGTGGGAGCCGGGCGGAGGTGGCGTCCCCAGGCCCTGGGAGCCGGGCGGAGCTGGTGACCCCAGGCCGTGGGAGCCGGGCGGAGCTGGTGTCCCCAGGCCGTGGGAGCCGGGCGGAGCTGGTGTCCCTAGGCCCTGGGAGCCGGGCGGAGCTGGTGTCCCCAGGCCCTGGGAGCCGGGCGGAGCTGGCGTCCCCAGGCCGTGGGAGCCGGGCGGAGCTGGCGTCCCCAGGCCCTGGGAGCCGGGCGGAGCTGGCGTCCCCAGGCCCTGGGAGCCGGGCGGAGCTGGTGACCTCAGGCCGTGGGAGCCGGGCGGAGCTGGCGTCCCCAGGCCCTGGGAGCCGGGCGGAGCTGGTGTCCCCAGGCCGTGGGAGCCGGGCGGAGCTGGTGTCCCTAGGCCCTGGGAGCCGGGCGGAGCTGGTGTCCCCAGGCCCTGGGAGCCGGGCGGAGCTGGCGTCCCCAGGCCCTGGGAGCCGGGCGGAGCTGGCGTCCCCAGGCCCTGGGAGCCGGGCGGAGGTGGCGTCCCCAGGCCCTGGGAGCCGGGCGGAGCTGGCGTCCCCAGGCCGTGGGAGCCGGGCGGAGCTGGCGTCCCCAGGCCGTGGGAGCCGGGCGGAGCTGGCGTCCCCAGGCCGTGGGAGCCGGGCGGAGCTGGTGTCCCCAGGCCGTGGGAGCCGGGCGGAGCTGGCGTCCCCAGGCCCTGGGAGCCGGGCGGAGCTGGCGTCCCCAGGCCCTGGGAGCCGGGCGGAGCTGGTGACCTCAGGCCGTGGGAGCCGGGCGGAGCTGGTGTCCCCAGGCCGTGGGAGCCGGGCGGAGCTGGCGTCCCTAGGCCCTGGGAGCCGGGCGGAGCTGGCGTCCCCAGGCCCTGGGAGCCGGGCGGAGCTGGCGTCCCCAGGCCGTGGGAGCCGGGCGGAGGTGGCGTCCCCAGGCCCTGGGAGCCGGGCGGAGCTGGTGACCCCAGGCCGTGGGAGCCGGGCGGAGCTGGTGTCCCCAGGCCGTGGGAGCCGGGCGGAGCTGGTGTCCCTAGGCCCTGGGAGCCGGGCGGAGCTGGTGTCCCCAGGCCCTGGGAGCCGGGCGGAGCTGGTGTCCCCAGGCCCTGGGAGCCGGGCGGAGCTGGCGTCCCCAGGCCGTGGGAGCCGGGCGGAGCTGGCGTCCCCAGGCCGTGGGAGCCGGGCGGAGCTGGTGTCCCCAGGCCGTGGGAAACGGGCGGAGCTGGTGTCCCCAGGCCGTGGGAGCCGGGCGGAGCTGGTGAGCCCAGGCCGTGGGAGCCGGGCGGAGCTGGTGTCCCCAGGCCGTGGGAGCCGGGCGGAGCTGGTGTCCCTAGGCCCTGGGAGCCGGGCGGAGCTGGTGTCCCCAGGCCCTGGGAGCCGGGCGGAGCTGGCGTCCCCAGGCCGTGGGAGCCGGGCGGAGCTGGCGTCCCCAGGCCCTGGGAGCCGGGCGGAGCTGGCGTCCCCAGGCCCTGGGAGCCGGGCGGAGCTGGTGACCTCAGGCCGTGGGAGCCGGGCGGAGCTGGTGTCCCCAGGCCGTGGGAGCCGGGCGGAGCTGGCGTCCCTAGGCCCTGGGAGCCGGGCGGAGCTGGCGTCCCCAGGCCCTGGGAGCCGGGCGGAGCTGGCGTCCCCAGGCCGTGGGAGCCGGGCGGAGCTGGCGTCCCCAGGCCCTGGGAGCCGGGCGGAGCTGGTGACCCCAGGCCGTGGGAGCCGGGCGGAGCTGGTGACCCCAGGCCGTGGGAGCCGGGCGGAGCTGGTGTCCCCAGGCCGTGGGAGCCGGGCGGAGCTGGTGTCCCTAGGCCCTGGGAGCCGGGCGGAGCTGGTGTCCCCAGGCCCTGGGAGCCGGGCGGAGCTGGCGTCCCCAGGCCGTGGGAGCCGGGCGGAGCTGGCGTCCCCAGGCCCTGGGAGCCGGGCGGAGCTGGCGTCCCCAGGCCCTGGGAGCCGGGCGGAGCTGGTGACCTCAGGCCGTGGGAGCCGGGCGGAGCTGGCGTCCCCAGGCCCTGGGAGCCGGGCGGAGCTGGTGTCCCCAGGCCGTGGGAGCCGGGCGGAGCTGGTGTCCCTAGGCCCTGGGAGCCGGGCGGAGCTGGTGTCCCCAGGCCCTGGGAGCCGGGCGGAGCTGGTGTCCCCAGGCCGTGGGAGCCGGGCGGAGCTGGCGTCCCTAGGCCCTGGGAGCCGGGCGGAGCTGGCGTCCCCAGGCCCTGGGAGCCGGGCGGAGCTGGCGTCCCCAGGCCGTGGGAGCCGGGCGGAGCTGGCGTCCCCAGGCCGTGGGAGCCGGGCGGAGCTGGCGTCCCCAGGCCGTGGGAGCCGGGCGGAGCTGGTGTCCCCAGGCCGTGGGAGCCGGGCGGAGCTGGTGTCCCTAGGCCCTGGGAGCCGGGCGGAGCTGGTGTCCCCAGGCCCTGGGAGCCGGGCGGAGCTGGCGTCCCCAGGCCGTGGGAGCCGGGCGGAGCTGGCGTCCCCAGGCCCTGGGAGCCGGGCGGAGCTGGCGTCCCCAGGCCCTGGGAGCCGGGCGGAGCTGGTGACCTCAGGCCGTGGGAGCCGGGCGGAGCTGGCGTCCCCAGGCCCTGGGAGCCGGGCGGAGCTGGTGTCCCCAGGCCGTGGGAGCCGGGCGGAGCTGGTGTCCCTAGGCCCTGGGAGCCGGGCGGAGCTGGTGTCCCCAGGCCCTGGGAGCCGGGCGGAGCTGGCGTCCCCAGGCCCTGGGAGCCGGGCGGAGCTGGCGTCCCCAGGCCCTGGGAGCCGGGCGGAGGTGGCGTCCCCAGGCCCTGGGAGCCGGGCGGAGCTGGCGTCCCCAGGCCGTGGGAGCCGGGCGGAGCTGGTGTCCCCAGGCCGTGGGAGCCGGGCGGAGCTGGCGTCCCCAGGCCCTGGGAGCCGGGCGGAGCTGGCGTCCCCAGGCCCTGGGAGCCGGGCGGAGCTGGTGACCTCAGGCCGTGGGAGCCGGGCGGAGCTGGTGTCCCCAGGCCGTGGGAGCCGGGCGGAGCTGGCGTCCCTAGGCCCTGGGAGCCGGGCGGAGCTGGCGTCCCCAGGCCCTGGGAGCCGGGCGGAGCTGGCGTCCCCAGGCCGTGGGAGCCGGGCGGAGGTGGCGTCCCCAGGCCCTGGGAGCCGGGCGGAGCTGGTGACCCCAGGCCGTGGGAGCCGGGCGGAGCTGGTGTCCCCAGGCCGTGGGAGCCGGGCGGAGCTGGTGTCCCTAGGCCCTGGGAGCCGGGCGGAGCTGGTGTCCCCAGGCCCTGGGAGCCGGGCGGAGCTGGTGTCCCCAGGCCCTGGGAGCCGGGCGGAGCTGGCGTCCCCAGGCCGTGGGAGCCGGGCGGAGCTGGCGTCCCCAGGCCGTGGGAGCCGGGCGGAGCTGGTGTCCCCAGGCCGTGGGAAACGGGCGGAGCTGGTGTCCCCAGGCCGTGGGAGCCGGGCGGAGCTGGTGAGCCCAGGCCGTGGGAGCCGGGCGGAGCTGGTGTCCCCAGGCCGTGGGAGCCGGGCGGAGCTGGTGTCCCTAGGCCCTGGGAGCCGGGCGGAGCTGGTGTCCCCAGGCCCTGGGAGCCGGGCGGAGCTGGCGTCCCCAGGCCGTGGGAGCCGGGCGGAGCTGGCGTCCCCAGGCCCTGGGAGCCGGGCGGAGCTGGCGTCCCCAGGCCCTGGGAGCCGGGCGGAGCTGGTGACCTCAGGCCGTGGGAGCCGGGCGGAGCTGGTGTCCCCAGGCCGTGGGAGCCGGGCGGAGCTGGCGTCCCTAGGCCCTGGGAGCCGGGCGGAGCTGGCGTCCCCAGGCCCTGGGAGCCGGGCGGAGCTGGCGTCCCCAGGCCGTGGGAGCCGGGCGGAGCTGGCGTCCCCAGGCCCTGGGAGCCGGGCGGAGCTGGTGACCCCAGGCCGTGGGAGCCGGGCGGAGCTGGTGACCCCAGGCCGTGGGAGCCGGGCGGAGCTGGTGTCCCCAGGCCGTGGGAGCCGGGCGGAGCTGGTGTCCCTAGGCCCTGGGAGCCGGGCGGAGCTGGTGTCCCCAGGCCCTGGGAGCCGGGCGGAGCTGGCGTCCCCAGGCCGTGGGAGCCGGGCGGAGCTGGCGTCCCCAGGCCCTGGGAGCCGGGCGGAGCTGGCGTCCCCAGGCCCTGGGAGCCGGGCGGAGCTGGTGACCTCAGGCCGTGGGAGCCGGGCGGAGCTGGCGTCCCCAGGCCCTGGGAGCCGGGCGGAGCTGGTGTCCCCAGGCCGTGGGAGCCGGGCGGAGCTGGTGTCCCTAGGCCCTGGGAGCCGGGCGGAGCTGGTGTCCCCAGGCCCTGGGAGCCGGGCGGAGCTGGCGTCCCCAGGCCCTGGGAGCCGGGCGGAGCTGGCGTCCCCAGGCCCTGGGAGCCGGGCGGAGGTGGCGTCCCCAGGCCCTGGGAGCCGGGCGGAGCTGGCGTCCCCAGGCCGTGGGAGCCGGGCGGAGCTGGCGTCCCCAGGCCGTGGGAGCCGGGCGGAGCTGGCGTCCCCAGGCCGTGGGAGCCGGGCGGAGCTGGTGTCCCCAGGCCGTGGGAGCCGGGCGGAGCTGGCGTCCCCAGGCCCTGGGAGCCGGGCGGAGCTGGCGTCCCCAGGCCCTGGGAGCCGGGCGGAGCTGGTGACCTCAGGCCGTGGGAGCCGGGCGGAGCTGGCGTCCCTAGGCCCTGGGAGCCGGGCGGAGCTGGCGTCCCCAGGCCCTGGGAGCCGGGCGGAGCTGGCGTCCCCAGGCCGTGGGAGCCGGGCGGAGGTGGCGTCCCCAGGCCCTGGGAGCCGGGCGGAGCTGGTGACCCCAGGCCGTGGGAGCCGGGCGGAGCTGGTGTCCCCAGGCCGTGGGAGCCGGGCGGAGCTGGCGTCCCCAGGCCCTGGGAGCCGGGCGGAGGTGGCGTCCCCAGGCCCTGGGAGCCGGGCGGAGCTGGCGTCCCCAGGCCCTGGGAGCCGGGCGGAGGTGGCGTCCCCAGGCCCTGGGAGCCGGGCGGAGCTGGCGTCCCCAGGCCGTGGGAGCCGGGCGGAGCTGGCGTCCCCAGGCCGTGGGAGCCGGGCGGAGCTGGCGTCCCCAGGCCGTGGGAGCCGGGCGGAGCTGGCGTCCCCAGGCCGTGGGAGCCGGGCGGAGCTGGCGTCCCCAGGCCCTGGGAGCCGGGCGGAGCTGGCGTCCCCAGGCCCTGGGAGCCGGGCGGAGCTGGTGACCTCAGGCCGTGGGAGCCGGGCGGAGCTGGTGTCCCCAGGCCGTGGGAGCCGGGCGGAGCTGGCGTCCCCAGGCCCTGGGAGCCGGGCGGAGCTGGCGTCCCCAGGCCCTGGGAGCCGGGCGGAGCTGGCGTCCCCAGGCCGTGGGAGCCGGGCGGAGGTGGCGTCCCCAGGCCCTGGGAGCCGGGCGGAGCTGGTGACCCCAGGCCGTGGGAGCCGGGCGGAGCTGGTGTCCCCAGGCCGTGGGAGCCGGGCGGAGCTGGTGTCCCTAGGCCCTGGGAGCCGGGCGGAGCTGGTGTCCCCAGGCCCTGGGAGCCGGGCGGAGCTGGCGTCCCCAGGCCGTGGGAGCCGGGCGGAGCTGGCGTCCCCAGGCCCTGGGAGCCGGGCGGAGCTGGCGTCCCCAGGCCCTGGGAGCCGGGCGGAGCTGGTGACCTCAGGCCGTGGGAGCCGGGCGGAGCTGGCGTCCCCAGGCCCTGGGAGCCGGGCGGAGCTGGTGTCCCCAGGCCGTGGGAGCCGGGCGGAGCTGGTGTCCCTAGGCCCTGGGAGCCGGGCGGAGCTGGTGTCCCCAGGCCCTGGGAGCCGGGCGGAGCTGGCGTCCCCAGGCCCTGGGAGCCGGGCGGAGCTGGCGTCCCCAGGCCCTGGGAGCCGGGCGGAGCTGGCGTCCCCAGGCCCTGGGAGCCGGGCGGAGCTGGCGTCCCCAGGCCCTGGGAGCCGGGCGGAGGTGGCGTCCCCAGGCCCTGGGAGCCGGGCGGAGCTGGCGTCCCCAGGCCGTGGGAGCCGGGCGGAGCTGGCGTCCCCAGGCCGTGGGAGCCGGGCGGAGCTGGCGTCCCCAGGCCGTGGGAGCCGGGCGGAGCTGGTGTCCCCAGGCCGTGGGAGCCGGGCGGAGCTGGTGTCCCTAGGCCCTGTGAGCCGGGCGGAGCTGGTGTCCCCAGGCCGTGGGAGCCGGGCGGAGCTGGTGTCCCTAGGCCCTGTGAGCCGGGCGGAGCTGGTGTCCCCAGGCCGTGGGAGCCGGGCGGAGCTGGCGTCCCCAGGCCCTGGGAGCCGGGCGGAGCTGGCGTCCCCAGGCCCTGGGAGCCGGGCGGAGCTGGCGTCCCCAGGCCCTGGGAGCCGGGCGGAGCTGGCGTCCCCAGGCCCTGGGAGCCGGGCGGAGCTGGTGTCCCCAGGCCGTGGGAGCCGGGCGGAGCTGGTGTCCCCAGGCCGTGGGAGCCGGGCGGAGGTGGCGTCCCCAGGCCCTGGGAGCCGGGCGGAGCTGGTGTCCCCAGGCCCTGGGAGCCGGGCGGAGCTGGCGTCCCCAGGCCCTGGGAGCCGGGCGGAGCTGGCGTCCCCAGGCCCTGGGAGCCGGGCGGAGGTGGCGTCCCCAGGCCCTGGGAGCCGGGCGGAGCTGGCGTCCCCAGGCCGTGGGAGCCGGGCGGAGCTGGCGTCCCCAGGCCGTGGGAGCCGGGCGGAGCTGGCGTCCCCAGGCCGTGGGAGCCGGGCGGAGCTGGTGTCCCCAGGCCGTGGGAGCCGGGCGGAGCTGGTGTCCCTAGGCCCTGTGAGCCGGGCGGAGCTGGTGTCCCCAGGCCGTGGGAGCCGGGCGGAGCTGGTGTCCCTAGGCCCTGTGAGCCGGGCGGAGCTGGTGTCCCCAGGCCGTGGGAGCCGGGCGGAGCTGGCGTCCCCAGGCCCTGGGAGCCGGGCGGAGCTGGCGTCCCCAGGCCCTGGGAGCCGGGCGGAGCTGGCGTCCCCAGGCCCTGGGAGCCGGGCGGAGCTGGCGTCCCCAGGCCCTGGGAGCCGGGCGGAGCTGGTGTCCCCAGGCCGTGGGAGCCGGGCGGAGCTGGTGTCCCCAGGCCGTGGGAGCCGGGCGGAGGTGGCGTCCCCAGGCCCTGGGAGCCGGGCGGAGCTGGCGTCCCCAGGCCCTGGGAGCCGGGCGGAGCTGGCGTCCCCAGGCCCTGGGAGCCGGGCGGAGCTGGCGTCCCCAGGCCCTGGGAGCCGGGCGGAGCTGGCGTCCCCAGGCCGTGGGAGCCGGGCGGAGCTGGCGTCCCCAGGCCCTGGGAGCCGGGCGGAGCTGGTGACCCCAGGCCGTGGGAGCCGGGCGGAGCTGGCGTCCCCAGGCCCTGGGAGCCGGGCGGAGCTGGCGTCCCCAGGCCCTGGGAGCCGGGCGGAGCTGGCGTCCCCAGGCCCTGGGAGCCGGGCGGAGCTGGCGTCCCCAGGCCCTGGGAGCCGGGCGGAGCTGGTGTCCCCAGGCCGTGGGAGCCGGGCGGAGCTGGTGTCCCCAGGCCGTGGGAGCCGGGCGGAGGTGGCGTCCCCAGGCCCTGGGAGCCGGGCGGAGCTGGCGTCCCCAGGCCCTGGGAGCCGGGCGGAGCTGGCGTCCCCAGGCCCTGGGAGCCGGGCGGAGCTGGCGTCCCCAGGCCGTGGGAGCCGGGCGGAGCTGGCGTCCCCAGGCCCTGGGAGCCGGGCGGAGCTGGTGACCCCAGGCCGTGGGAGCCGGGCGGAGCTGGTGTCCCCAGGCCGTGGGAGCCGGGCGGAGCTGGTGTCCCCAGGCCCTGGGAGCCGGGCGGAGCTGGTGTCCCCAGGCCCTGGGAGCCGGGCGGAGCTGGTGTCCCCAGGCCGTGGGAGCCGGGCGGAGCTGGTGTCCCTAGGCCCTGGGAGCCGGGCGGAGCTGGCGTCCCCAGGCCGTGGGAGCCGGGCGGAGCTGGCGTCCCCAGGCCCTGGGAGCCGGGCGGAGCTGGCGTCCCCAGGCCCTGGGAGCCGGGCGGAGCTGGTGACCTCAGGCCGTGGGAGCCGGGCGGAGCTGGTGTCCCCAGGCCGTGGGAGCCGGGCGGAGCTGGTGTCCCTAGGCCCTGGGAGCCGGGCGGAGCTGGTGACCCCAGGCCCTGGGAGCCGGGCGGAGCTGGTGTCCCCAGGCCCTGGGAGCCGGGCGGAGCTGGTGTCCCCAGGCCCTGGGAGCCGGGCGGAGCTGGCGTCCCCAGGCCGTGGGAGCCGGGCGGAGCTGGCGTCCCCAGGCCCTGGGAGCCGGGCGGAGCTGGCGTCCCCAGGCCCTGGGAGCCGGGCGGAGCTGGTGACCTCAGGCCGTGGGAGCCGGGCGGAGCTGGTGTCCCCAGGCCGTGGGAGCCGGGCGGAGCTGGCGTCCCCAGGCCCTGGGAGCCGGGCGGAGCTGGCGTCCCCAGGCCCTGGGAGCCGGGCGGAGCTGGTGACCTCAGGCCGTGGGAGCCGGGCGGAGCTGGTGTCCCCAGGCCCTGGGAGCCGGGCGGAGCTGGCGTCCCCAGGCCCTGGGAGCCGGGCGGAGCTGGCGTCCCCAGGCCCTGGGAGCCGGGCGGAGCTGGTGTCCCCAGGCCGTGGGAGCCGGGCGGAGCTGGTGTCCCCAGGCCGTGGGAGCCGGGCGGAGGTGGCGTCCCCAGGCCCTGGGAGCCGGGCGGAGCTGGCGTCCCCAGGCCCTGGGAGCCGGGCGGAGCTGGCGTCCCCAGGCCCTGGGAGCCGGGCGGAGCTGGCGTCCCCAGGCCGTGGGAGCCGGGCGGAGCTGGCGTCCCCAGGCCCTGGGAGCCGGGCGGAGCTGGTGACCCCAGGCCGTGGGAGCCGGGCGGAGCTGGTGTCCCCAGGCCGTGGGAGCCGGGCGGAGCTGGTGTCCCCAGGCCCTGGGAGCCGGGCGGAGCTGGTGTCCCCAGGCCCTGGGAGCCGGGCGGAGCTGGTGTCCCCAGGCCGTGGGAGCCGGGCGGAGCTGGTGTCCCTAGGCCCTGGGAGCCGGGCGGAGCTGGCGTCCCCAGGCCGTGGGAGCCGGGCGGAGCTGGCGTCCCCAGGCCCTGGGAGCCGGGCGGAGCTGGCGTCCCCAGGCCCTGGGAGCCGGGCGGAGCTGGTGACCTCAGGCCGTGGGAGCCGGGCGGAGCTGGTGTCCCCAGGCCGTGGGAGCCGGGCGGAGCTGGTGTCCCTAGGCCCTGGGAGCCGGGCGGAGCTGGTGACCCCAGGCCCTGGGAGCCGGGCGGAGCTGGTGTCCCTAGGCCCTGGGAGCCGGGCGGAGCTGGTGTCCCCAGGCCCTGGGAGCCGGGCGGAGCTGGCGTCCCCAGGCCGTGGGAGCCGGGCGGAGCTGGCGTCCCCAGGCCCTGGGAGCCGGGCGGAGCTGGCGTCCCCAGGCCCTGGGAGCCGGGCGGAGCTGGTGACCTCAGGCCGTGGGAGCCGGGCGGAGCTGGTGTCCCCAGGCCGTGGGAGCCGGGCGGAGCTGGCGTCCCCAGGCCCTGGGAGCCGGGCGGAGCTGGCGTCCCCAGGCCCTGGGAGCCGGGCGGAGCTGGTGACCTCAGGCCGTGGGAGCCGGGCGGAGCTGGTGTCCCCAGGCCGTGGGAGCCGGGCGGAGCTGGCGTCCCTAGGCCCTGGGAGCCGGGCGGAGCTGGCGTCCCCAGGCCCTGGGAGCCGGGCGGAGCTGGCGTCCCCAGGCCGTGGGAGCCGGGCGGAGGTGGCGTCCCCAGGCCCTGGGAGCCGGGCGGAGCTGGTGACCCCAGGCCGTGGGAGCCGGGCGGAGCTGGTGTCCCCAGGCCGTGGGAGCCGGGCGGAGCTGGCGTCCCCAGGCCCTGGGAGCCGGGCGGAGGTGGCGTCCCCAGGCCCTGGGAGCCGGGCGGAGCTGGCGTCCCCAGGCCGTGGGAGCCGGGCGGAGCTGGCGTCCCCAGGCCCTGGGAGCCGGGCGGAGCTGGCGTCCCCAGGCCCTGGGAGCCGGGCGGAGCTGGTGACCTCAGGCCGTGGGAGCCGGGCGGAGCTGGTGTCCCCAGGCCGTGGGAGCCGGGCGGAGCTGGCGTCCCCAGGCCCTGGGAGCCGGGCGGAGCTGGCGTCCCCAGGCCCTGGGAGCCGGGCGGAGCTGGTGACCTCAGGCCGTGGGAGCCGGGCGGAGCTGGTGTCCCCAGGCCGTGGGAGCCGGGCGGAGCTGGCGTCCCTAGGCCCTGGGAGCCGGGCGGAGCTGGCGTCCCCAGGCCCTGGGAGCCGGGCGGAGCTGGCGTCCCCAGGCCGTGGGAGCCGGGCGGAGGTGGCGTCCCCAGGCCCTGGGAGCCGGGCGGAGCTGGTGACCCCAGGCCGTGGGAGCCGGGCGGAGCTGGTGTCCCCAGGCCGTGGGAGCCGGGCGGAGCTGGCGTCCCCAGGCCCTGGGAGCCGGGCGGAGGTGGCGTCCCCAGGCCCTGGGAGCCGGGCGGAGCTGGCGTCCCCAGGCCGTGGGAGCCGGGCGGAGCTGGCGTCCCCAGGCCGTGGGAGCCGGGCGGAGCTGGCGTCCCCAGGCCGTGGGAGCCGGGCGGAGCTGGTGTCCCCAGGCCGTGGGAGCCGGGCGGAGCTGGCGTCCCCAGGCCCTGGGAGCCGGGCGGAGCTGGCGTCCCCAGGCCCTGGGAGCCGGGCGGAGCTGGTGACCTCAGGCCGTGGGAGCCGGGCGGAGCTGGTGTCCCCAGGCCGTGGGAGCCGGGCGGAGCTGGCGTCCCTAGGCCCTGGGAGCCGGGCGGAGCTGGCGTCCCCAGGCCCTGGGAGCCGGGCGGAGCTGGCGTCCCCAGGCCGTGGGAGCCGGGCGGAGGTGGCGTCCCCAGGCCCTGGGAGCCGGGCGGAGCTGGTGACCCCAGGCCGTGGGAGCCGGGCGGAGCTGGTGTCCCCAGGCCGTGGGAGCCGGGCGGAGCTGGTGTCCCTAGGCCCTGGGAGCCGGGCGGAGCTGGTGTCCCCAGGCCCTGGGAGCCGGGCGGAGCTGGCGTCCCCAGGCCGTGGGAGCCGGGCGGAGCTGGCGTCCCCAGGCCCTGGGAGCCGGGCGGAGCTGGCGTCCCCAGGCCCTGGGAGCCGGGCGGAGCTGGTGACCTCAGGCCGTGGGAGCCGGGCGGAGCTGGCGTCCCCAGGCCCTGGGAGCCGGGCGGAGCTGGTGTCCCCAGGCCGTGGGAGCCGGGCGGAGCTGGTGTCCCTAGGCCCTGGGAGCCGGGCGGAGCTGGTGTCCCCAGGCCCTGGGAGCCGGGCGGAGCTGGCGTCCCCAGGCCCTGGGAGCCGGGCGGAGCTGGTGTCCCCAGGCCCTGGGAGCCGGGCGGAGCTGGCGTCCCCAGGCCCTGGGAGCCGGGCGGAGCTGGCGTCCCCAGGCCCTGGGAGCCGGGCGGAGGTGGCGTCCCCAGGCCCTGGGAGCCGGGCGGAGCTGGCGTCCCCAGGCCGTGGGAGCCGGGCGGAGCTGGCGTCCCCAGGCCGTGGGAGCCGGGCGGAGCTGGCGTCCCCAGGCCGTGGGAGCCGGGCGGAGCTGGTGTCCCCAGGCCGTGGGAGCCGGGCGGAGCTGGTGTCCCTAGGCCCTGTGAGCCGGGCGGAGCTGGTGTCCCCAGGCCGTGGGAGCCGGGCGGAGCTGGTGTCCCTAGGCCCTGTGAGCCGGGCGGAGCTGGTGTCCCCAGGCCGTGGGAGCCGGGCGGAGCTGGCGTCCCCAGGCCCTGGGAGCCGGGCGGAGCTGGCGTCCCCAGGCCCTGGGAGCCGGGCGGAGCTGGCGTCCCCAGGCCCTGGGAGCCGGGCGGAGCTGGCGTCCCCAGGCCCTGGGAGCCGGGCGGAGCTGGTGTCCCCAGGCCGTGGGAGCCGGGCGGAGCTGGTGTCCCCAGGCCGTGGGAGCCGGGCGGAGGTGGCGTCCCCAGGCCCTGGGAGCCGGGCGGAGCTGGCGTCCCCAGGCCCTGGGAGCCGGGCGGAGCTGGCGTCCCCAGGCCCTGGGAGCCGGGCGGAGCTGGCGTCCCCAGGCCCTGGGAGCCGGGCGGAGCTGGCGTCCCCAGGCCGTGGGAGCCGGGCGGAGCTGGCGTCCCCAGGCCCTGGGAGCCGGGCGGAGCTGGTGACCCCAGGCCGTGGGAGCCGGGCGGAGCTGGCGTCCCCAGGCCCTGGGAGCCGGGCGGAGCTGGCGTCCCCAGGCCCTGGGAGCCGGGCGGAGCTGGCGTCCCCAGGCCCTGGGAGCCGGGCGGAGCTGGCGTCCCCAGGCCCTGGGAGCCGGGCGGAGCTGGTGTCCCCAGGCCGTGGGAGCCGGGCGGAGCTGGTGTCCCCAGGCCGTGGGAGCCGGGCGGAGGTGGCGTCCCCAGGCCCTGGGAGCCGGGCGGAGCTGGCGTCCCCAGGCCCTGGGAGCCGGGCGGAGCTGGCGTCCCCAGGCCCTGGGAGCCGGGCGGAGCTGGCGTCCCCAGGCCCTGGGAGCCGGGCGGAGCTGGCGTCCCCAGGCCGTGGGAGCCGGGCGGAGCTGGCGTCCCCAGGCCCTGGGAGCCGGGCGGAGCTGGTGACCCCAGGCCGTGGGAGCCGGGCGGAGCTGGTGTCCCCAGGCCGTGGGAGCCGGGCGGAGCTGGTGTCCCCAGGCCCTGGGAGCCGGGCGGAGCTGGTGTCCCCAGGCCCTGGGAGCCGGGCGGAGCTGGTGTCCCCAGGCCGTGGGAGCCGGGCGGAGCTGGTGTCCCTAGGCCCTGGGAGCCGGGCGGAGCTGGCGTCCCCAGGCCCTGGGAGCCGGGCGGAGCTGGCGTCCCCAGGCCCTGGGAGCCGGGCGGAGCTGGCGTCCCCAGGCCCTGGGAGCCGGGCGGAGCTGGTGACCTCAGGCCGTGGGAGCCGGGCGGAGCTGGTGTCCCCAGGCCGTGGGAGCCGGGCGGAGCTGGTGTCCCTAGGCCCTGGGAGCCGGGCGGAGCTGGTGACCCCAGGCCCTGGGAGCCGGGCGGAGGTGGCGTCCCCAGGCCCTGGGAGCCGGGCGGAGCTGGCGTCCCCAGGCCGTGGGAGCCGGGCGGAGCTGGCGTCCCCAGGCCGTGGGAGCCGGGCGGAGCTGGCGTCCCCAGGCCGTGGGAGCCGGGCGGAGCTGGTGTCCCCAGGCCGTGGGAGCCGGGCGGAGCTGGTGTCCCTAGGCCCTGTGAGCCGGGCGGAGCTGGTGTCCCCAGGCCGTGGGAGCCGGGCGGAGCTGGCGTCCCCAGGCCCTGGGAGCCGGGCGGAGCTGGCGTCCCCAGGCCGTGGGAGCCGGGCGGAGCTGGTGTCCCTAGGCCCTGTGAGCCGGGCGGAGCTGGTGTCCCCAGGCCGTGGGAGCCGGGCGGAGCTGGTGTCCCCAGGCCGTGGGAGCCGGGCGGAGCTGGTGTCCCCAGGCCCTGGGAGCCGGGCGGAGCTGGCGTCCCCAGGCTGTGGGAGCCGGGCGGAGCTGGCGTCCCTAGGCCCTGGGAGCCAGGCGGAGCTGGTGTCCCCAGGCCCTGGGAGCCGGGCGGAGCTGGCGTCCCCAGGCCCTGGGAGCCAGGCGGAGCTGGCGTCCCCAGGCCCTGGGAGCCAGGCGGAGCTGGCGTCCCCAGGCCCTGGGAGCCATGCGGAGCTGGTGTCCCTAGGCCCTGGGAGCCGGGCGGAGCTGGTGTCCCTAGGCCCTGGGAGCCAGGCGGAGCTGGTGACCCTAGGCCGTGGGAGCCAGATTGGCAATGCGCAGCCAGGTTCCCTGTCCTGTTCACTCCCTCTGGGGCACCTGGCAGTGGCTGCTGGCACAGGCGGGACACAGACTGGGGAAGGGGTGCCCACAGGGTGGACAAGTGGCGTCTCTCCAGTCAAGTCTGCACTGGGCAGTCACTGTGCAGTAAGCCAGGCCCCAGCCTGTCACCCCTGTGTGACAGCGCGTTGGGGTTTCCCCGACCCTGGATCCCCGCAGCAGCCAGAACAGGCTCCGCCAGCCAGTAGAACGGGGGGTTATTGATTTTCCAGAATACAGCCCAGCACAGATGCAATGTGGCCACCGGGGCAGGGCCAGGATGGCTCAGGCCCCTACGGTTAGGGGCTCCATCACCCCTAGCCCCCAGCCTCATCTCTTCCCCCTCTGAGAGCGAACTGGGCAGGGTCACTCCGCTTGTGACCTAGGGCAGGTCGGGGCCCCTGCCCAGCGAAGCCCCTGGGGACACTGGCACTCCCCTTGGCTTGGGCCGGCCATTGCGATGCCCTGCAGGAGCCGGCTCCCCCGTCTGGTTGCTGCACAGCTCCAAGGGGACCGGCACAGGCCCCTCTTCTGTGGCCATATCAGTCCTTCCACTACCCTTGAGCTCTGGCCAGGGTCTCTTGGCTGGGCCCATGATCCCAATGAGCCTTCCCCGGAAAGCCAGGACGTCCTCCACCCCCGACGCTCCATCCAGGGAGGTCTCCCCCTCCCCTAACTCTCTCAGCAACTCAGGGGGTCCTTCCCCCTCTGCACCCCGGCTCAATCCGGGAGAGCGTGGCAGACCCTCGGGTGCAGACAGCAGGGGGGGCAGGTACTTGTCCCAGTCCTGCGGGTGCTGGAGCCTAAAGGCCTCCAGCATCTGCGCCAGGGGTCCCTGGAACCTCCTCACCAGCTCTCTGGACCAGGCGTCATACGCTGGAGCCCAGGTGAGCCGGGCCCCGTGCTTCTCCCACAAGCACTGGAGTGGGGCCGTCATGAGGGTGGATCCCTGGTCCGTGAAGACTCCCAGGGGAACCCCACCCTGCTGAAAATGGCCAGAAGCGCGTCTGTCACCATGTCTGCCTCCACAGAGGGCAGAGCCCCGGCCCCGGGGCAGCCAGTAACTAAATCCACTGCTAGCAGGATGTATTTGATCCCCATCCAGGTCGCCTGGCCGATCTCTATTGCTGCCTTCTGGAACCACTTCTCTATGATGGGCGAGGGTCTCAACGCAGCTTTCCTCCGATCCTGGGCCTTCCCCCCTCTGGCAGGACTCGCAGGACCGGCAGGACCGCTGCACGGCTGCAAACATCCCCGGCCAGTAGAAGTGGTGGAGCAGCCTCAGCCGGGTGCAGCGGATCCCCTGGTGCCCCGAGAACAGGATGTGGGCCAGATACAGCAGCCTGGGGCAATATTTTTGGGGCACCACCAGCTGCCGCTGGACCCCCCAGGCCCTCACTTCCCCTGGGGGAAGCCATTCCTAGTACAGGGATCCCCGCTCCCACAAGAACCTCGCCTGGCCGCCTCTCCCCAGGGGCTGAGCTGCACCCAGGCCATCCTGGTCCCTCAGCCTCTGCAAGGAGGGGTCTGCCTGCACCACAGCCTGGAATTCAGCAGCTGGTACAGAGACAGGGACCGGTTCTCCAACCTTGCCTAGGTCCGGCGTCCCAACCTGGCTGGACCCCGTGTCTGCTGGGATGGGGTCCTGAGCCCACTGCAGGGAGCCCTCCCCTGGGTCAGGGTCACCAGCCCCTCGCTGGCTCTGGCTACGGGTGGTGACCAGGGTCCTGTGGGGTCCGTCTGGCCACTCCTCCAGGTCACCCCCATCAGCACCTCCGTGGGCAAGTGCGGGTGCACCCCCACATCCTTGGGGCCTCCTTGGCCCCCCATTTCAGATGCACCCGGGCTACGGGCACCTTAAAGGGGTCCCATCTATGACCCTCAGGGTTAGCTGAGTGTTGGACACCATGTGGTCTGGGGCTACGACCTCGGGACGGGCCAGTGTCACCTCCGCCCCCGTGTCCCAGAAACCCGTCACCTCCCTGCCATCCACCTCCAGGGGTACGAGACAGTCGCTCTGCAGGGGCCGCCCCGCCCCCACCAGGGGAGGTGCACTGAGCATCCTTCCCCCCACTCTGAGCTGAGGTTTGCCTGCCAGCCCCTGCCTCTGGGGCAGCCTGCCCTTCCTCCCGCCCCAGCCAGTTAACCCTGGAAAGTCCCCGGTCCTGGGACCTGGTGCACTGAGCCCTCTTGTGGCCTTTTTGCCCACAGCGATGGCAAGTTAGGTCCTGCGGGCACCTTTGAGCCGGCTCTGCCTGGGCCCTGGCTGGTTCTCTGGGGGGCGGATGGCTGGTCCTTGTCTCTTGGGCTCATCTCATAGGTGACTCTCTCCATTGCTCAGCCAAGAACCAGTCTCTGCGCGATTCCCTCTCTCATCACAATTCCTGTTCACACCCAAACCGGCTCTCCGCGAACTCGTCCGCCAGCCTCCCGGCCTCCTGGGGGTTCTCCGGCCTCCGGTCTTTGAGCCACAGCGTCAAGGTGGGTGGGCACGCTTCATAGAACTGCTCCAGGATCATCAGCATGAGCAGCTCCTCTGCGGTCTGGGCCCCGACCCGCACACCCACTTGCAGCAGGATTGCACCAGACGGGAGGCCAGATCCACATAGGTCTCCCGTGGCTCCTTCTGCCCCCCCGGAACTTCCTCCTGTGCGTCTCAGGGGTCAGCCCGGACTGTGCCGCAGGGCCTCCTTGGCCCAGTCGTAACCATCCGGCTGCAGATTCTCCAGCTGACTGAGCCCCTCTGCATCTTCCTGGTTCAGCACGGAGGTGAGCTCCTGCAGCCAGGCAGCTGGGGGGGTCTGGTGCAGCTCACAGGCCCGCTCAGAGGAACCGTCCATGTCCCCCACGTCCTTACACTGGGCCAACATGAGATTCTCCAAGCGTCTGGGCCCCCTGGGGTCCTCCCCCATCACGGCAGCCGCGGCCCCTCGGCTTCTCCTCTCTGCCATGGCCAGTTCATGCTGTCACTGCTCTCTACGGTCCTGGACTTCCAATTCCTCCAGCCGCAGCTGGATCTCCAGCTGCTGCAGCTCTGCCGGGCTGGCCCCTGCCCTGGACGGTCTGGTCCGAGAGCCGGAGTCGCTCCCCGGGGGTGTCTGGCTGCTCCCTGCTGAGACAGGCAGGGCCGGCTCCAGGCACCAGCAGACCACGCATGTCCAGGGGGGCATTCCGGCCAGCCATACGCCTGACGCGGGCCTGGACAACGGGCGGGGAGGGACGTGGGAGGGGGAGCGAGGTCACGCGGCAGGATCCCGGAGCCCCCCCCCCCGCGGCTGTGCTAGGTGACGATTGACGTGCGCGAGGTGCCCAATGTGGCTGCCGCCGCCCAGGGCAGCGGGGTCCTGGAGGCGGGTGGGGGAGGCGCCCCCGGCGCGCTCAGCACACGCCCAGCCCGGCCTGGGCATCAAACAGCCGAGCTCTGCGCAGCGGCAGCCGGCGGGGAGAGGCGACCGGGCCGGGGCTGGCATGACGCCGCCGGTGTCCGAGGGGGGCGGCGCTGGGCCCCGTCGCTTGTGAGCCGACCCTGGGGGGAGCGGGCGCCCCGCACCTCCCCTCCCCATGGCGCACGCCAGCGAGCTCAGCAGCAGGCAGGGGCGGGCAGCTGCACCCCACGGTCTGTCGCCCGCTTGTGCCTGTTGATTTCACCCCCCCCCCAGCCGCCCTTCCCTCCAGCCTCTTGTCTAATCTGTGCCGGGAGCGCTCGGGACCCCCCTCCTGCTCCGCGCCGAGCTGGGACCCCGCGCAGCCAGCGCCCCACCCAGCGCCCTGCCCCTCTCCTGCTCCCCGGCTCAGCCAGCCAGCTGCCCTACCGCCCCGGCCCCTCAGCACCCCCGGGAGCCGCTGGCCGCAGAGTCCCTCCCTCGTGCGGGGCGGGGAGCCGGCGGCGCCCGCTTCACGCCGGGGAAAGGTGTGTACAGCTGCAGAGACAGGGAAGTCGGGGGACCCGGCCGCTCTCCCCCCTCCCCCAGGGCGCTCCGACGTTTGCGCGCGCGCTGGGGGAAGGGACACGAGGGTTTGGCAGGGAGACGGAGTTCGGTCGGGGGTGCAGGTGGGAGAGGGGGGCGGACTGGGTCCGGTCGGAATCGGGGGGGATCGGATTGGCTGGGAGGGAAGAGGGGGCGCAGGGTGGACTGGTCTGGACACTGAGGGGTCGGGTTTGCCTGGGAGGGGAGAGGAGGTGGAGACGGGCTTAGGTGGGGGGTCGGGATGTGTGGCCGGGGATGCGTGTGGAGGGGAGACAGGACGTAGGCTGGGTTTGGCCAGGGAGCTGGTGGGAGTCAAAGAGCAGCAAGGCCGCAAGATGAAAGGGGAGCTTTCCTCCTCGGTGCCTGTCCAGCAGCGGGCCCAGGGGCGGAGACAGCAAAAAACCTAGAGCTGCTCTGGGCACAGGATTCCTGGATGGGTCACTGTCTTCCAGCCGGGCAACCAGCTGGGCCTTGGCTGCTTTCCCAGGGCAGGCCCCTCTCTCTGCACAGCTCCACCAGCTCTGCCCTCAAGAGTCGGGCGCAGGCCATCGCCCCGCAGGGCCCCTCGGTGCAGCCCCACCAGCTCTGCCCTCAGGAGTCGGGCGCAGGCCATCGCCCCGCTGGGCCCCTCGGTGCAGACTCACCAGCTCTGCCCTCAGGAGTCGGGCGCAGGCCATCGCCCCGCAAGGCCCCTCGGTGCAGCCCCACCAGCTCTGCCCTCAAGAGTCGGGCGCAGGCCATCGCCCCGCTGGGCCCCTCTCTCTGCACAGCCCCACCAGCTCTGCCCTCAGGAGTCGGGCGCAGGCCATCGCCCCGCTGGGCCCCTCAGTGCAGACTCACCAGCTCTGCCCTCAGGAGTCGGGCGCAGGCCATCGCCCCGCTGGTCCCCTCAGTGCAGCCCCACCAGCTCTGCCCTCAGGAGTCGGGCGCAGGCCATCGCCCCGCAGGGCCCCTCGGTGCAGCCCCACCAGCTCTGCCCTCAGGAGTCGGGCGCAGGCCATCGCCCCGCTGGGCCCCTCTCTCTGCACAGCCCCACCAGCTCTGCCCTCAGGAGTCGGGCGCAGGCCATCGCCCCGCAGGGCCCCTCGGTGCAGCCCCACCAGCTCTGCCCTCAGGAGTCGGGCGCAGGCCATCGCCCCGCAGGGCCCCTCGGTGCAGCCCCACCAGCTCTGCCCTCAGGAGTCGGGCGCAGGCCATCGCCCCGCTGGGCCCCTCGGTGCAGCCCCACCAGCCCTGTCCTCAGGAGTCGGGCGCAGGCCATCGCCCCGCTGGGCCCCTCGGTGCAGCCCCACCAGCCCTGTCCTCAGGAGTCGGGCGCAGGCCATCGCCCCGCTGGGCCCCTCGGTGCAGCCCCACCAGCCCTGTCCTCAGGAGTCGGGCGCAGGCCATCGCCCAGCTGGGCCCCTCGGTGCAGCCCCACCAGCTCTGCCTTCAGGAGTCGGGCGCAGGCCATCGCCCAGCTGGGCCCCTCTCTCTGCACAGCCCCACCAGCTCTGCCCTCAGGAGTCGGGCGCAGGCCATCGCCCAGCTGGGCCCCTCTCTCTGCACAGCCCCACCAGCTCTGCCCTCAGGAGTCGGGCGCAGGCCATCGCCCCGCTGGGCCCCTCGGTGCAGACTCACCAGCTCTGCCCTCAGGAGTCGGGCACAGGCCATCGCCCAGCTGGGCCCCTCGGTGCAGACTCACCAGCTCTGCCCTCAGGAGTCGGGCGCAGGCCATCGCCCCGCTGGGCCCCTCGGTGCAGACTCACCAGCTCTGCCCTCAGGAGTCGGGCGCAGGCCATCGCCCCGCTGGGCCCCTCGGTGCAGACTCACCAGCTCTGCCCTCAGGAGTCGGGCGCAGGCCATCGCCCCGCTGGGCCCCTGGGTCCAGACTCACCAGCTCTGCCCTCAGGAGTCGGGCTCAGGCCATCGCCCCGCTGGGCCCCTGGGTGCAGACTCACCAGCTCTGCCCTCAGGAGTCGGGCACAGGCCATCGCCCCGCTGGGCCCCTGGGTGCAGACTCACCAGCTCTGCCCTCAGGAGTCGGGCGCAGGCCATCGCCCCGCTGGGCCCCTGGGTGCAGACTCACCAGCTCTGCCCTCAGGAGTCGGGCGCAGGCCATCGCCCCGCAGGGCCCCTCGGTGCAGCCCCACCAGCTCTGCCCTCAGGAGTCGGGCACAGGCCATCGCCCCACTGGGCCCCTCGGTGCAGACTCACCAGCTCTGCCCTCAGGAGTCGGGCGCAGGCCATCGCCCCGCTGGGCCCCTCAGTGCAGACTCACCAGCTCTGCCCTCAGGAGTCGGGCGCAGGCCATCGCCCCGCTGGGCCCCTGGGTGCAGACTCACCAGCTCTGCCCTCAGGAGTCGGGCTCAGGCCATCGCCCCGCTGGGCCCCTGGGTGCAGACTCACCAGCTCTGCCCTCAGGAGTCGGGCGCAGGCCATCGCCCCACTGGGCCCCTCGGTGCAGACTCACCAGCTCTGCCTTCAGGAGTCGGGCGCAGGCCATCGCCCCGCTGGGCCCTGGGTGCAGACTCACCAGCTCTGCCCTCAGGAGTCGGGCGCAGGCCATCGCCCCGCTGGGCCCTGGGTGCAGACTCACCAGCTCTGCCCTCAGGAGTCGGGCGCAGGCCATCGCCCCACTGGGCCCCTCGGTGCAGACTCACCAGCTCTGCCTTCAGGAGTCGGGCGCAGGCCATCGCCCCGCTGGGCCCCTCGGTGCAGCCCCACCAGCTCTGCCCTCAGGATTCGGGCGCAGGCCATCGCCCCGCTGGGCCCCTCGGTGCAGACTCACCAGCTCTGCCCTCAGGAGTCGGGCGCAGGCCATCGCCCCGCTGGGCCCCTCGGTGCAGACTCACCAGCTCTGCCCTCAGGAGTCGGGCACAGGCCATCGCCCCGCTGGGCCCCTCGGTGCAGACTCACCAGCTCTGCCCTCAGGAGTCGGGCGCAGGCCATCGCCCCGCTGGGCCCCTGGGTGCAGACTCACCAGCCCTGCCTTCAGGAGTCGGGCGCAGGCCATCGCCCCGCTGGGCCCCTCGGTGCAGACTCACCAGCCCTGCCCTCAGGAGTCGGGCTCAGGCCATCGCCCCGCTGGGCCCCTCGGTGCAGACTCACCAGCTCTGCCTTCAGGAGTCGGGCGCAGGCCATCGCCCCGCTGGGCCCCTCGGTGCAGACTCACCAGCCCTGCCCTCAGGAGTCGGGCGCAGGCCATCGCCCCGCTGGGCCCCTCGGTGCAGCCCCACCAGCTCTGCCCTCAGGAGTCGGGCGCAGGCCATCGCCCCGCTGGGCCCCTGGGTGCAGACTCACCAGCTCTGCCCTCAGGAGTCGGGCGCAGGCCATCGCCCCGCTGGGCCCCTCGGTGCAGCCCCATCAGCTCTGCCCTCAGGAGTCGGGCGCAGGCCATCGCCCCGCTGGGCCCCTCGGTGCAGACTCACCAGCTCTGCCCTCAGTAGTCGGGCGCAGGCCATCGCCCCGCTGGGCCCCTCGGTGCAGCCCCATCAGCTCTGCCCTCAGGAGTCGGGCGCAGGCCATCGCCCCGCTGGGCCCCTCGGTGCAGACTCACCAGCTCTGCCCTCAGGAGTCGGGCGCAGGCCATCGCCCCGCAGGGCCCCTCGGTGCAGCCCCACCAGCTCTGCCCTCAGGAGTCGGGCACAGGCCATCGCCCCGCTGGGCCCCTGGGTGCAGACTCACCAGCTCTGCCCTCAGGAGTCGGGCGCAGGCCATCGCCCCGCTGGGCCCCTCTCTCTGCACAGCCCCACCAGCTCTGCCCTCAGGAGTCGGGCGCAGGCCATCGCCCCGCAGGGCCCCTCGGTGCAGCCCCACCAGCTCTGCCCTCAGGAGTCGGGCGCAGGCCATCGCCCCGCTGGGCACCTCGGTGCAAACTCACCAGCTCTGCCCTCAGGAGTCGGGCGCAGGCCATCGCCCCACTGGGCCCCTCGGTGCAGCCCCACCAGCTCTGCCCTCAGGATTCGGGCACAGGCCATCGCCCCACTGGGCCCCTCGGTGCAGACTCACCAGCTCTGCCCTCAGGAGTCGGGCGCAGGCCATCTGCCCGCTGGGCCCTGGGTGCAGACTCACCAACTCTGCCCTCAGGAGTCGGGCGCAGGCCATCGCCCCGCTGGGCGCCTCGGTGCAGACTCACCAGCTCTGCCTTCAGGAGTCGGGCGCAGGCCATCGCCCCGCTGGGCGCCTCGGTGCAGACTCACCAGCTCTGCCCTCAGGAGTCGGGCGCAGGCCATCGCCCCGCTGGGCCCCTGGGTGCAGACTCACCAGCTCTGCCCTCAGGAGTCGGGCGCAGGCCATCGCCCCGCTGGGCCCCTCGGTGCAGACTCACCAGCTCTTCCTTCAGGAGTCGGGCGCAGGCCATCGCCCCGCTGGGCCCCTGGGTGCAGACTCACCAGCTCTGCCCTCAGGAGTCGGGCGCAGGCCATCTGCCCGCTGGGCCCCTGGGTGCAGACTCACCAGCTCTGCCCTCAGGAGTCGGGCGCAGGCCATCGCCCCGCTGGGCCCCTGGGTGCAGACTCACCAGCTCTGCCTTGAGGAGTCGGGCTCAGGCCATCGCCCCACTGGGCCCCTCGGTGCAGACTCACTAGCTCTGACTTCAGGAGTCGGGCTCAGGCCATCGCCCCGCTGGGCCCCTCGGTGCAGACTCACCAGTCTAGTGCTGCAGCGCCCCACGATTTCCAGGAACCGCTTTGCTCTGTCCCCAGCACGCCTGGCTCTAAGCCCCTTCCTTCTACGGCGCCTTGTCGCTCGCCGCTGGGAGCTCCATCCACGGGGTGCAGCGCATCCCACTTCTGACACCAGTGTGACGGCGCGTTGGGGTTTCCCCGACCCTGCACCCCTGCAGCAGCCAGAACAGGCTCCGCCAGCCAGTAGAACGGGGGGTTTATTGATTTTCCAGAATACAGCCCAGCACAGACTCCATGTGGCTACAGGCGCAGGGCCAGGATGGCTCAGGCCCCTACGGTTAGGGGGTCCATCACCCCTAGCCCCCAGCCTAGCCTGTTCTCTCCCTGCCTCCCAGACAGCAACTGCCTCCCCCAAGGCCCTGCTCCCCGGCCAGGGGATGGTCTCCGCCTTCTTCCCTTTGTCTCTCTCTGGGAGGCTGCGCCTGGGTGTCTGGGTTAATCCACATTGGGTGAGTCAGTGGGAATCCCAGCGCAGGGGGACCCAGGTCACAGAGCAGACAGCCTCCCCCGTGCCACACCTGAGGTGCCCACACTGGCAGGCCACTCCGGGTAAAACCTCTGGGCAAGACGTGTGGCGCTTGCTGTGCTCTGGGTAGCGCTTGGGGCCAGTGTGGGCAGTGGGGCGCAGTGCTGTGCCATGACCGGCCTCCGGCACCCTTCCCACAATGCCTGGGCTGGCCCCTCTGGCCACTGCCCTGCTCACCAGCGACCGACCGTCAGACCTCCCTTGGGAACCCTGAACGTGCCCTTCGGGTGACGCGTGGTGCGTTCTCAGCGCCTCCCTCCAGCGGCCTCGCTGCTCCGCGCACCAGGACATCCCGGCCACGCCCCGCCCCGCCCCGCCCCGCCCGGCGTCTCCCCTCTCAGCTGTTGCGCAGCGTTTCAGCACACCGCGCATGCCCTCCCTCGGCCCCACGTGGCCCGTACTGGCCGGCGCCGGGGAATTTCAAAAGTGCAGGGCTGCGGCGCCCTGCCACAATCCCCCCTTTCCTCCTCCAGCAGCCGCCAGCCGGCCCTTCGGCGGATGGCCCACCGGGAAATTCCCAGTATCCTGGCGCGGGGCCTATTGAAGCACGGGGCCCGGGGCAGCCGCCCTGCTCGCCCAGCCCTATAACCGCCGCTGCCTGTGCCCAAGCCAAACACACACACACTCAGCAGCCCACCCCTGTCCAGCACTCAGGCCTGGCCTTTGTCCAGTGTGTACTTGTGGGAGGCTGGCTGTCACACCAAAATCCCATCACCATCTCATTACTGGGGCAGTGCCCAGGGAAACTGAGGCACACACATATGGTTACTACAGGACAATAGAAATCACCTGCAAGGTAACAAGTGAACAGAGTGAATACAATCCCCCGCTCCTCACACTGCTCCTCCCTGCGAGCCCGGACTGAGCAGGGTCACCCAGCCAGTGGCCTGGGGCAGTTCAGGCCCCCGCACCGGGACAGAGCGTCGGCCCTGACACTGATGTTCCCCTTGGCACGGACCCTCCCTGACGCAGTCCTGCAGGAGCTGGCTCCACCTCAGCAGCTCAGCCTCGGCCCCTTCCTGCAGCCTGGTCGGGGGGCCGGTTACACGGGGTGCCCTGCTCTCTGGCCGTGTTGCTCTGCTCCCAGGCAGCAGCCTGGGGGTCGCGTCCCCTTTTCCTCCACCTGAATCAGCCCCACCCCCAGCCCGGTGTCTCAAGCACCAGTGAACACCAAGAAGGGCTTGTCGAAGTCTGGCTTTATCAGCACCGGGGCTTTGGCCAGGGCTTCCTTCAGTGCCCAGAGACTCTCTGGCCCTGCTCCGTCCAGACCACCCTGTCTGGCCTCCCCTTCCTGCACAGCTCCGTGCTCGGGGGCACAAACCTCCGGTAGTACCCGCCCTCCCAATGAAAGCCTGGACCTGCTTCTCGGGCTGGGGAACCGGCCAGTCTCTGAGGGCCTCCTCCCGGGCCGGCTCCCCTCCTTGTGGGCCAGGTAAGAAACCACAGCCATCCCAGCCTTGCTCTTCCAGCCAGCCTGGCACCCTCAGCAGCTCCAGCATCTGGCTGGCCAGGGACACGTGGTCCTCCCAGGTCTGGCTGAAGACACAAATATCTGGAAGCAAAGCTCCCCATCCCCCACAGCAGCTGGTCCATCAGGCGCTGGAAGGTGACTGGCGCCCTCTTGAGGCCGAAGGGCAGGACCAGGAACTCAGGGCCCCACCGGGGTGATAAACGCCGATTTCGGCCTGGCCTCGGGGTCCAGCGGCACCTGCCAGTAGCCCTTGGGGAGGTCTCTGGTGGTGAGGCAGCTTGTCTAGGGGCTCACCAGGCCTAGGCATGGGGGAGGTGTCGGACACTGTGTCACATGTCCCAATACCTCATGAAACAGGACCATGCAGCACGTCAGAGACTCACAAGATGGTTTATTAGGTGATGAGCTTTCGTGGGCCAGACCCACTTCCTCAGATCTGATCTGGCCCCCAAAATTCATCAGCTAATAAACCATCTTGTGAGTCTTTAAAGTTCTGCATAGTCCTGTCTCTTGTTTCAGCTGGACCAGACGAACACGGCTGCACCTCGAGTACTACTCCAGCACCTCATGACATTCCTCCCATCCGCCTCCAGGGGACCTGGGCCCTCGCTCCGCAGGTGAGCCCTGCCACCACCCTGTAAACAGAAATTCGCCTCCAGGGTCAGGCTCCCCCTCCGGGGCTGAGGGCAGCCTGCCAGTGAACGCTGGCAGGCCTCGGTTTCCTCTGTCTGTTCTGCAGTTTGGAGCACTGAGTACTTCTGTGGCCTCTTTGCTCACAGCGAAGGCAGGTCTGGGCCGGCTGGTCTGCCCAGGTATTGGCTGTCCCCCTAGCAGGGAGGTTCCCGGATCCTCCCTTCTGGGTGCACGGTTGTGAGCTGGTCCCCCCAGGGATCCCCTTCACATCTGGACTCATCAGCCAGCCGCCCTGCACTGTGCAGATGCTCCGGGTTTCTGTCCATCAGGTGGGGGGGGCAGATTTCCAAGAGCTGCTCCAGGACCATCAATTTAACCAGGTCCTCTGGGGTCTGAGCCCCAGCCCCGAACACCCACTTGCAGATGTTTTGCACCATCCGGGAGACTAGGTCTATGCAGGGCCCCTCAGGGCCCTTCGGCACACTGCAGAGTTTTTCCTGCATGCCTCAGGGGTTAGCCCAAACTTGTGCAGCAGGGCCTGTTTGAATAGCTCATAGTCCCCCAGTCGTAGCCCCTCCAGCTGGCCAAGCACCCCTGCAGTAAGGGGGTGATGCCAGAGCGGATCTGCCGGCTCAGCCCGGTGCACATGGCAGGGCTGCTCAAAGGAATTAAGGAAGGCGTCCATGCCCACCCCCTCCTTTACACTGGGACAGCAAAGGTACACACAGTTCAGGGCCCTCTGGGCCCCTCCCCACAGCTGGGGTCGGTCTACCTCTCAGTTCCACACTTCCTTTAGAATCATAGAGCACTAGGCCTGGCAGGGACCTCGAGAGCCAGCGAGTCCAGTCCCCGGCCCCCTTGGCAGGACCCTGAGAGACATTTATCCAACCTGCTCCTAAATATCCCCAGAGACGGGGATTCCACAGCCTCCCTGGGCAACTTATCCCAGGGTTTGACCCCCCTGACAGGCAGGAACTTTTTCCTAAGGTCCAACCTAAACCTCCCTTGCTGCAGTTTAAGCCCATTGCTTCTTGTTCTATCCCCAGAGGCCAAGATGAACAAGTTTTCTCCCTCCTCCTTGTGACACCCTTTTAGATACCTGAAAACTGCTCTCATGTCCCCCCTCAGTCTTCTTTTTTCTACACTAAACAAGCCCAATTCCTTCAGCCTTCCCTCACAGCTCATGTTCTCCAGACCTTTCATCATTCTCTCTGCTCTTCTCTGGACCCTCTCCAATTTCTCCACATCTTTCTTGAAATGCGGTGCCCACAACTGGACACAACACTCCAACTGAGGCGTAACCAGCGCAGAGTAGAGCGGACGAATGACTCCTCATGTCTTGCTCACAACACACCTGTTCATGCAGCCCAGAATCATGTTTGCTTTCTTTGCAACGGCATCACACTGCTGACTCATATTCAACTTGTGGTCCACTCTAAGCCCTAGATCCCTTTCTGCTGTACTGCTTCCCAGACAGTCGCTTCCCATTCTGTGTGTGTGAACTGATTGTTCCTTCCTAAGTGGAGCACTTTGCATTTGTCTTTATTAAACTTCATCCTGTTTACCTCAGACCATTTCTCCAATTTGTCCAGGTCATTTTGAATTCTGACCCATCCTCCAGAGCAGTCGCAACCCCTCCCAGCTTGGTATCATCTGCAAACTTAATAAACGTACTTTCTATACCAATATCTAAATGGTTGATGCAGATATTGAACAAAGCCAGTCCCAAAGCAGACCCCTGCGGAAACCCACTTGTTCTACCTTTCCAGCAGGATTGTGAACCATTAATAACTACTCTGAGTATGGTTATCCAGTCAGTTATGCACCCACCTTATAGTAGCCCCATCTACGTTGTATTTGCCTAGTTTATTGATAAGAATTTAATGTGAGACCATATCAAACGCCTTACTAAAGTCTAGGGATACCACAACCACCACTTCTCCCTTATCCACAGGACTCGTTAGCCTATCAAAGAAAGCTATCAGATTGGTTTGACATGAGGGGAACAGACTTTTCCGTTAAAAGCATTTCCGGAAAATCATGCCAGTGTAGCTGTAGCCCAAGTGTGTTCATTTTTAACGTACAAGGCAACCCCTCCCTTTTCCCCGTCTGTCCTTCCTGAGCAAGCTGGACCCTTCCATACCAACACTCCAATCGAGTATTATCCCACCACGTCTCTGTGATGCCAACAACGTCAGAATTGTCCTGATTTCTTAGCACTTCCAGTGCCTCCTGCTTCTCTCCCAGACTTCTCGCAGTTGTGTACAGGCATCTAAGAGCCTGATTTGACCTTGCCTCCCAGTTGTGCCTGACCCTCCTCTCTCTAGCTCTCTTGATTTCCAGCCACCTCCACTCCGCAGAGGGGGAGCCAGGCGGCGATGAACCTCTGCTGGCCAAGTAGGTCCTAGTGATTCATGCGGAGGAGTCTGGTTTCTCCCAGCTGGGACAGGATCCGGCTCCCTGGATTCCAGTTGGGGAATTAGCAGGGCTTTGGTGAACTCCCAATTTGCGGCCTCTCTCCTAGCGCAGCTCCTCAACACCCCTCCTAAGGACATGGGGAGCAGCCACTCCCTGCTGTCCCCCCGGTGCAGACTCACAGGCCTGCGCCGCAGCACCCCATGATTCCCAGGAAGAACCCTTCTTGAGTGTCACCCCTGGGGACTAGGCCATAGGCCCTGCTGGGACCATTTCCCACAGTCCCCAGAAGAAGCCGCAGGCTCCTCCACCTCCTGGCGCTGTATCTCACTGGCCTCCAGCACATCGGGCTCTTTCTAGCCCCTTCCACCTACCACACCCAGTCACTTGCTGCTGGAGGCTCCATCCACGGGTGCAGCACGTCCCACCGCTGTCCCTGGGTGGAGGCACCAGGCTGCCCCCCTGCAGCCAGAGGCGAGACTCAGCAGGTTCTTAGTTCCCAGGGGGACAGCGTAGAACAGACTGGTCAGCACAGGACCCAGAAGTAGCCAGTACAATCCAGGGCCCTGACCCCTCCCTGCCACACAACCTGTCCTGCCTGATCCACTCCCAGCCTCTGCTGGTCTCTCCCCTGCATCCCTGGTCCCATCCCCCACCCTGGCTCCACCATTTTGTGCACGCAAAAGGCTGGGGCAGCCTTCGCCCGTGGGAGTCACAATGCAAAGTCCTGTCACCAGCTAGGCAGCAGGACAGCATATGGGGAAACTGAGGCACAAACTGGTGGCTATTAACAGACAGCAGAAATCATGTGCAACTTAACAAGGTGACAAGGAGTCCTGTGGCACCTTATAGACTAACTGAAGTGTAGGAGCATAAGCTTTCGTGGGGCAAAGACCCACTTCGTCAGATGCATGTAGTGGAAATTTCCAGAGGCAGGAATAAATATGCAGGCCGGGATCAGGCTGGAGATGACCAGGTGGATCCAATCAAGGAGGATGAGGCCCACTTCTAGCAGCTGATCTGGAGGTGTGAATTCCAAGAGAGCAGAAGCTGCTTTTGTGGTTAGCGAGCCATTCACAGTCTTTGTTTAATCCAGAGTTGATTGTGTCAAACTTAAAGATGAACTGTAGCTCAGCAGTTTCTCTTTGAAGTCTGGTCCTGAAGTTTTTTTGCTGCAGGATGGCTACTTTTAGATCTGCAATTGTGTGTCCAGGAAGATTGAAGTGTTCCCCTACAGGTTTTTGTATGTTGCCATTCCTAATATCAGATTTGTGTCCATTGATTCTTTTAGGTAGGGACTGTCCTGTTTGGCCGATGTATATAGCAGTGGGGCATTGTTGGCACATGATGGCATATATTACATTGGTGGATGTGCAGGAGAATGTACCAGTGACAGTATGGCTGATCTGGTTAGGTCCTGTGATGGTGTTGCTGGTGTATATATGTGGGCAGAGTTGGCACCGAGGTTTGTTGCAAGGATTGGTTCCTGAGTTCGAGTTATGGTGTGGTGTGTAGTTGCTGGTGAGAATATGCTTCAGGTTGGCGGGTTGTCTGTGGGCAAGGACCGGCCTACCTCCCAAGGCCTGTGAAAGCGAGGGATCATTGTCCAGGATGGGTTGAAGATCACTAATGATGCGTTGGAGAGGTTTTAGCTGGGGACTGTAGGTGATGGCCAGTGGTGTTCTGTTGGTTTCTTTCTTAGGCTTGTCCCGTAGCAGGAGGCTTCTGGGTACACGTCTGGCTCTGTCAATCTGTCTCCTCACTTCCTCGTGTGGGTATCGCAGTTTACAGAATGCTTGTTAAAGATCTTGTAGGTGTAGGTCTCTGTCTGAGGGGTTGGAGCATATGCGGTTGTACCTCAGTGCTTGGCTGTAAACAATGGATCGTGTGATGTGTCCGGGGTGGAAACTGGAGGCATGCAGGTAAGTATAGCGGTCGGTAGGTTTTCGGTATAGGGTGGTATTGATATGACCGTCACTTATTTGTATCGTGGTGTCCAGGAAATGGACCTCCCGTGTAGATTGGTCCATGCTGAGGTTGATGGTGGGGTGGAAGCTGTTGAAATCATGGTGGGAAAAGTAGGGAGGAGGTGGGCCGGGGGCTGCCAGGGGAGGGAGCGAGGGATACGGGGGGGATGGGCAGGAGGGAACAGAGGGGGCAGGGTGGGCGGGAGGCCGCTATGGGAAAAGTAGGGAGGAGGTGGGCCGGGGGCTGCCAGGGGAGGGAGCGAGGGATACGGGGGGGACGGGCAGGAGGGAACAGAGGGGCAGTTACCTCTCAGAAGGCATCCAGGGTGCTGAGGCAGGACCCGCCCTTGGTGAACTCCCGTTGACTTTCCCCTCTCCCGAGTGCTGCCGAAGGGATGGCTTGAGCTGCCTCCCCCCGTTTCCCAGGGACTGCGGTCAGGGGGCAGCTCCCAGGAGTCTCCCTCTTCCCTTCTGTAAAATCGGGGGCTGCATTTGCCTTTCAGTCGTCTGGGACCTCCCCTGGCCCAGGGCTTCCTTCTCCTGCCAGCAACCCTCCCGTGCACCCCCTCGGCGAGGCACCACACAGGCCCCCCCATTCGGGGACAGACCACTCCCCGCTCCCCATGGGCCCTTGCGCCAGGACTCCCCAGCCCGCCCCGGCGAGGGGGCACGCGGGGGTCAGCAGCAGACGAAGGCGGTGCCCCACGCTGGGAAATTTATTCAGACTGGACATTCCCGACATCGTGCGGCTTGGGGGTGTTCGCAGGGTCTGTGGGAAAGACCCTTCAGTTCCCATCTCTTATAAACATGATTTACAGTCTCTGATGGCAGGGGGCTGGACCCCCACATCTGCCGCTCTTCCAGGCACTGCTGGGGGACCCCACATCCGCCGCTGCCCGTGGTGCTGGTCGCGGAGGCTGGTTTTCCTCAATGCTGCTGAGTGGGGACGGGATGCGGCAGTGGGTGGGGGACACAGACTGACCCCGCTCTGTGGTGGGTACACAGGGCACCCCATAGGTCCCTCACGTCTCTCGGGGTCCGTTAAGGCTGGGAGGGCCAGGTGGGTTGTGAGTCGGCCCACAGCTGCAGAGCCATGGGTACCCCAGTGCCACGGGGAGGGGTGTAAGCAGGGCAGAGGCGGGGGAATCCCCGTGCGGCAGTGCTGGGGAGGGACCCAGCCCCCCGGCCAGGGCGCTCCGAGCAGCTCCTGAGGCCACAGCGCCCCAGGCGAGGGACAGCAATACCGGCAGGCAAGCTAAGGGCATTTACACTGGCTGCCCGGTCGCCCCCCCTTCCTGGCGCCCCGCGAACAGGCGGGACAGGGGCTCCTCCCCCCAGGGCAGGCAGGCTGGCGGGCGCTCCTGGTTCTGGGGAGACCAGCCCCCTGAAAGCCTCAGCAACCTGCCAGCTCCCCCTTTTCCTGCCGCTCTGGGGTGTGGGGCTGCAGGGACCTGTACCAGGCAGCCCCAGGCCAGTCTCCCGGGGCCGGAGCCCGAGGGCCCGCGCAGCGCCGGGGGAGCCCCAGGCCAGTCTCCCGGGGCCGGAGCCCGAGGGCCTGCGCAGCGCCGGGGGAGCCCCAGGCCAGTCTCCCGGGGCCGGAGCCCGAGGGCCCGCGCAGCGCCGGGGGAGCCCCAGGCCAGTCTCCCGGGGCCGGAGCCCGAGGGCCCGCGCAGGGGCCGGGGGAGCCCCAGGCCAGTCTCCCGGGGCCGGAGCCCGAGGGCCTGCGCAGCGGCCGGGGGAGCCCCAGGCCAGTCTCCCGGGGCCGGAGCCCGAGGGCCCGCGCAGGGGCCGGGGGAGCCCCAGGCCAGTCTCCCGGGGCCGGAGCCCGAGGGCCTGCGCAGCGGCCGGGGGAGCCCCAGGCCAGTCTCCCGGGGCCGGAGCCCGAGGGCCTGCGCAGCGCCGGGGGAGCCCCAGGCCAGTCTCCCGGGGCCGGAGCCCGAGGGCCCGCGCAGGGCCGGGGGAGCCCCAGGCCAGTCTCCCGGGGCCGGAGCCCGAGGGCCTGCGCAGCGCCGGGGGAGCCCCAGGCCAGTCTCCCGGGGCCGGAGCCCGAGGGCCCGCGCAGCGGCCGGGGGAGCCCCAGGCCAGTCTCCCGGGGCCGGAGCCCGAGGGCCCGCGCAGCGGCCGGGGGAGCCCCAGGCCAGTCTCCCGGGGCCGGAGCCCGAGGGCCTGCGCAGCGGCCGGGGGAGCCCCAGGCCAGTCTCCCGGGGCCGGAGCCCGAGGGCCCGCGCAGCGGCCGGGGGAGCCCCAGGCCAGTCTCCCGGGGCCAGAGCCCGAGGGCCTGCGCAGCGCCGGGGGAGCCCCAGGCCAGTCTGCCGGAGCCGGAGCCCGAGGGCCCGCGCAGCGGCCGGGGGAGCCCCAGGCCAGTCTCCCGGGGCCAGAGCCCGAGGGCCCGCACAGCGCCGGGGGAGCCCCAGGCCAGTCTCCCGGGGCCGGAGCCCGAGGGCCCGCGCAGCGGCCGGGGGAGCCCCAGGCCAGTCTCCCGGGGCCGGAGCCCGAGGGCCCGCGCAGCGGCTGGGGGAGCCCCAGGCCAGTCTCCCGGGGCCGGAGCCCGAGGGCCCGCGCAGCGGCCGGGGGAGCCCCAGGCCAGTCTCCCGGGGCCAGAGCCCGAGGGCCTGCGCAGCGCCGGGGGAGCCCCAGGCCAGTCTCCCGGAGCCGGAGCCCGAGGGCCCGCGCAGCGGCCGGGGGAGCCCCAGGCCAGTCTCCCGGGGCCGGAGCCCGAGGGCCCGCGCAGCGGCCGGGGGAGCCCCAGGCCAGTCTCCCGGGGCCGGAGCCCGAGGGCCCGCGCAGCGGCCGGGGGAGCCCCAGGCCAGTCTCCCGGGGCCGGAGCCCGAGGGCCCGCGCAGGGGCCGGGGGAGCCCCAGGCCAGTCTCCCGGGGCCGGAGCCCGAGGGCCCGCGCAGCGGCCGGGGGAGCCCCAGGCCAGTCTCCCGGGGCCGGAGCCCGAGGGCCCGCGCAGCGGCCGGGGGAGCCCCAGGCCAGTCTCCCGGGGCCAGAGCCCGAGGGCCTGCGCAGCGCCGGGGGAGCCCCAGGCCAGTCTCCCGGAGCCGGAGCCCGAGGGCCTGCGCAGCGGCCGGGGGAGCCCCAGGCCAGTCTCCCGGGGCCGGAGCCCGAGGGCCCGCGCAGCGCCGGGGGAGCCCCAGGCCAGTCTCCCGGGGCCGGAGCCCGAGGGCCTGCGCAGCGCCGGGGGAGCCCCAGGCCAGTCTCCCGGGGCCGGAGCCCGAGGGCCCGCGCAGGGCCGGGGGAGCCCCAGGCCAGTCTCCCAGGGCCGGAGCCCGAGGGCCCGCGCAGCGCCGGGGGAGCCCCAGGCCAGTCTCCCGGGGCCGGAGCCCGAGGGCCCGCGCAGCGCCGGGGGAGCCCCAGGCCAGTCTCCCGGGGCCGGAGCCCGAGGGCCTGCGCAGCGCCGGGGGAGCCCCAGGCCAGTCTCCCGGGGCCGGAGCCCGAGGGCCTGCGCAGCGCCGGGGGAGCCCCAGGCCAGTCTCCCGGGGCCGGAGCCCGAGGGCCCGCGCAGGGCCGGGGGAGCCCCAGGCCAGTCTCCCGGGGCCGGAGCCCGAGGGCCCGCGCAGCGCCGGGGGAGCCCCAGGCCAGTCTCCCGGGGCCGGAGCCCGAGGGCCCGCGCAGCGGCCGGGGGAGCCCCAGGCCAGTCTCCCGGGGCCGGAGCCCGAGGGCCCGCGCAGGGGCCGGGGGAGCCCCAGGCCAGTCTCCCGGGGCCGGAGCCCGAGGGCCCGCGCAGCGGCCGGGGGAGCCCCAGGCCAGTCTCCCGGGGCCGGAGCCCGAGGGCCTGCGCAGCGCCGGGGGAGCCCCAGGCCAGTCTCCCGGGGCCGGAGCCCGAGGGCCCGCGCAGCGCCGGGGGAGCCCACGGACCAGGGAGGGGCTGGGCGGGGAGCCAGCTCTAGCCGATAGTGAGGCCGAAGCCGCACTGGAACTTGTTCTTGCGGTGGTTCAGGAAGGCCCCCATAGCCAGCGTCAGGGGCAGCGGCAGCAGCTTCTTCTCCAGCGCCGCACCCACAATCCAGTTACTGTCCACGGAGCCTGCGGCAGAGAGGGGTGAGCAGCGGGGGCGGGGCTGAGACTCAGGCTGGAAGGTCAGAAGGGACCGTTGTGACCATGTGGCCTGACCCCTGCACAAGGCAGGCCCCAGAATCCCCCCCCGAACAATCCTCCCGCCTCTCAGAGTGAACTCCTCAAACGGTGGGTTAAAGACCCCAAGTTGCAGCGGATCCTCCAGCAAGTGACCCCTGCCCCGTGCTACAGGGGAAGGCGAAAACCTCCAGAGCCTCAGGACGGGGCAGGTCTCTGGACGGGGCCGGGAGAGTGCTAGTGTTCGGGGGGGAGGGGGAGAGGAGCAGTACACGGCTCTGGACGGGGCCGGGGGAGGGCTAGTGTTCGGGGGGGGGGGGGGGAGGAGCAGTACACGGCTCTGGGTGGCGGAGGCCTAGTGTTCGGGGGGGGAGGAGCAGTACACGGCTCTGGACGGGGGGAGGGCTAGTGTTCGGGGGGGGAGGAGCAGTACACGGCTCTGGACGGGGCCGGGGGAGGGGAGGAGCAGTACACGGCTCTGGACGGGGGAGGGCTAGTGTTCGGGGGGGAGGAGCAGTACACGGCTCTGGACGGGGCCGGGGGAGTGCTAGTGTTCGGGGGGGAGGGGGAGAGGAGCAGTACACGGCTCTGGACGGGGCCGGGGGAGGGCTAGTGTTCGGGGGGGAGGGGGAGAGGAGCAGTACACGGCTCTGGACGGGGCCGGGGGAGGGCTAGTGTTCGGGGGGGGGGGGAGGAGCAGTACACGGCTCTGGGGGGGGGGGGGAGTGGGTGGGAGGCCTAGTGTTCGGGGGGGGGGAGGAGCAGTACACGGCTCTGGGGGGGGCCGGGGGAGGGGAGGAGCAGTACACGGCTCTGGACGGGGCCGGGGGAGGGCTAGTGTTCGGGGGGGGGAGGAGCAGTACACGGCTCTGGACGGGGCCGGGGGAGGGCTAGTGTTCGGGGGGGGGGGGGGGAGGAGCAGTACACGGCTCTGGACGGGGAGGAGGGCTAGTGTTCGGAGGGGAGGAGCAGTACACGGCTCTGGACGGGGGGAGGGCTAGTGTTCGGGGGGGAGGAGCAGTACACGGCTCTGGACGGGGGGAGGGCTAGTGTTCGGGGGGGGGAGCAGTACACGGCTCTGGACGGGGAGGAGGGCTAGTGTTCGGAGGGGAGGAGCAGTACACGGCTCTGGACGGGGGGAGGGCTAGTGTTCGGGGGGGAGGAGCAGTACACGGCTCTGGACGGGGGGAGGGCTAGTGTTCGGGGGGGGAGCAGTACACGGCTCTGGACGGGGAGGAGGGCTAGTGTTCGGAGGGGAGGAGCAGTACACGGCTCTGGACGGGGGGAGGGCTAGTGTTCGGGGGGGGGGAGGAGCAGTACACGGCTCTGGACGGGGCCGGGGGAGGGCTAGTGTTCGGGGGGGGAGGAGCAGTACACGGCTCTGGACGGGGCCGGGGGAGGGGAGGAGCAGTACACGGCTCTGGACGGGGGGAGGGCTAGTGTTCGGGGGGGAGGAGCAGTACACGGCTCTGGACGGGGCCGGGGGAGGGCTAGTGTTCGGGGGGGGAGGAGGAGCAGTACACGGCTCTGGACGGGGAGGAGGGCTAGTGTTCGGAGGGGAGGAGCAGTACACGGCTCTGGACGGGGAGGAGGGCTAGTGTTCGGATGGGAGGAGCAGTACACGGCTCTGGGCGGGACCGGGGGAGGGCTAGTGTTCGGGGGGGAGGAGCAGTACACGGCTCTGGACGGGGCCGGGGGAGGGGAGGAGCAGTACACGGCTCTGGACGGGGCCGGGGGAGGGCTAGTGTTCCGGGGGGGGGGGGGGGGAAGGAGCAGTACACGGCTCTGGACGGGGGGAGGGCTAGTGTTCGGGGGGCAGGAGCAGTACACGGCTCTGGACGGGGCCGGGGGAGGGCTAGTGTTCGGGGGGGGGAGGAGCAGTACACGGCTCTGGGTGGGACCGGGGGAGGGCTAGTGTTCGGGGGGGAGGAGCAGTACACGGCTCTGGGTGGGGGGAGGGCTAGTGTTCTAGTGTTCCGGGGGGGGGTGTTCGGGGGGGGGGAGGAGCAGTACACGGCTCTGGGTGGGGGGAGGGCTAGTGTTCGGGGGGCAGGAGCAGTACACGGCTCTGGACGGGGCCGGGGGAGGGCTAGTGTTCGGGGGGGGGGGGGAGCAGTACACGGCTCTGGGTGGGACCGGGGGAGGGCTAGTGTTCGGGGGGGGGAGGAGCAGTACACGGCTCTGGGGGGGGGGAGGGCTAGTGTTCGGGGGCGGAGGAGCAGTACACGGCTCTGGGTGGGACCGGGGGAGGGCTAGTGTTCGGGGGGGAGGAGCAGTACACGGCTCTGGGTGGGACCGGGGGAGGGCTAGTGTTCGGGGGGGGGGGGAGGAGGAGCAGTACACGGCTCTGGGTGGGGCCGGGGGAGGGCTAGTGTTCGGGGGGGAGGAGCAGTACATGGCTCTGTGCGGGGCCGGGGGAGGGCTAGTGTTCGGGGGGGGGGAGGAGCAGTACACGGCTCTGGGCGGGGCCGGGGGAGGGCTAGTGTTCGGGGGGGAGGAGCAGTACACGGCTCTGGGTGGGGGGGAGGGCTAGTGTTCGGGGGGGGGGAGCAGTACACGGCTCTGGGCGGGACCGGGGGAGGGCTAGTGTTCGGGGGGGAGGAGCAGTACACGGCTCTGGGTGGGGGGAGGGCTAGTGTTCGGGGGGGGGGAGGAGCAGTACACGGCTCTGGGCGGGACCGGGGGAGGGCTAGTGTTCGGGGGGGAGGAGCAGTACACGGCTCTGGGCGGGGGGAGGGCTAGTGTTCGGGGGAGGAGCAGTACACGGCTCTGGGCGGGACCGGGGGAGGGCTAGTGTTCGGGGGGGAGGAGCAGTACACGGCTCTGGGCGGGGGGAGGGCTAGTGTTCGGGGGGGAGGAGCAGTACACGGCTCTGGGTGGGACCGGGGGAGGGCTAGTGTTCGGGGGGGAGGAGCAGTACACGGCTCTGGGCGGGGGGAGGGCTAGTGTTCGGGGGGGAGGAGCAGTACACGGCTCTGGGCGGGGGGGGAGGGCTAGTGTTCGGGGGGGAGGAGCAGTACACGGCTCTGGGTGGGGGGAGGGCTAGTGTTCGGGGGGGAGGAGCAGTACACGGCTCTGGGCGGGACCGGGGGAGGGCTAGTGTTCGGGGGGGGAGGAGCAGTACACGGCTCTGGGCGGGGGGAGGGCTAGTGTTCGGGGGGGAGGAGCAGTACACGGCTCTGGGCGGGGGGAGGGCTAGTGTTCGGGGGGGAGGAGCAGTACACGGCTCTGGGTGGGACGGGGGGGAGGGCTAGTGTTCGGGGGGGAGGAGCAGTACACGGCTCTGGGCGGGGCCGGGGGAGGGCTAGTGTTCGGGGGGGGGGAGGAGCAGTACACGGCTCTGGGTGGGGGGAGGGCTAGTGTTCGGGGGGGAGGAGCAGTACACGGCTCTGGGCGGGGGGAGGGCTAGTGTTCGGGGGGGGGGAGGAGCAGTACACGGCTCTGGGCGGGACCGGGGGAGGGCTAGTGTTCAGGGGAGGAGCAGTACACGGCTCTGGGCGGGGGGAGGGCTAGTGTTCGGGGGGGGGAGGAGCAGTACACGGCTCTGGGCGGGACCGGGGAGGGCTAGTGCTCTGGGCGGGGGGAGGGCTAGTGTTCGGGGGGGAGGAGCAGTACACGGCTCTGGGCGGGGGGAGGGCTAGTGTTCGGGGGGGGGAGCAGTACACGGCTCTGGGCGGGGGGAGGGCTAGTGTTCGGGGGGGGGAGGAGCAGTACACGGCTCTGGGCGGGGGGAGGGCTAGTGTTCGGGGGGGGGGAGCAGTACACGGCTCTGGGCGGGCGGGGGGAAGAGGGGTACAAGGGAAGGGCAGCCATGGCTCCGTACCTTTGAAGAGCAGGTTGGCCTTGGGCAGGTCTAGCTGATAGCCGAAGGAGACACTGGTGTCCTGCATGCGCGTGCTGGCCTCGAACTCCACCCCGACCTGCAGCTGAGGGGGCGAGTTACCTAGTAAGCAGCACTGCCCCCCTCCTGAAGCCCTAACCCCAGCCTGCCCACCCAAGCCCAGCTCCCCGCTCTTCCTGGGGCAGATGCAATGTGGCAGGAACAGCCTTCACTCTGGTAGGCCTGTGTTCACTCCTCTGCATTCCCTGCTTTGTGCGCGCGATTCCTACTGAGCCGCTCTACAGTGACTCTAGGAATGTGCCTCAGTTTCCCCAGGCACTGCAGCACTATCAGCATGCGGAGGGGGAGGCTGGGCAGGACTCACTGGAAGTAGGCTCAGTCTCTCATGCCCTGAGAACCAGGTGACAGCAGGACAAAGCAGGAGGTGGGGCTGTGAGTGGAGAAGGGAGCCTAGCTGGCCTGGGGGTATGGCCCCCTTTCCCCGATGGGCTGCACTGAAGGCTGCTGGGTCCTGTAACAAGAAGTCTGAGCTGCGCTGTGTCCCTGGGACCCAACAGACCTTCTGTTCTTCCTGCCGCCTGAGTCCCGCCTGGCTGCTGCTGGAGGTGCAGGGCCAGTGACTCTCCCACACGCCAGCTGTGCTGCCCAGCAAAGCCCCCCCCACATCTCCCTGCTCCCAGCCTGGGAGCCACATACCTGCTCATTGGCTTTGTGGTAGTAGGTAGCATGGGCCCCAGCTTGCCCGACCGTCAGGGTCCCAATCCAGCTAGGTGCTGGGGGAAGAATGGGGGAGTGTCACAGTGGGCCCCCAACCCAGCCCTGAGTCCTGGCTCCCTGCCCCCGCTCTGATCACCAGCCCCCACTGCCCTCCCGGAACCGGGTGAGACCCCAGGAGTCCTGGCTCCCTGCCCCCGCTCTGACCACCAGCCCCCACTGCCCTCCAGAGCTGGGTGAGACCCCAGGAGTCCTGGCTCCCTGCCCCCGCTCTAACCACCAGCCCCCACTGCCCTCCAGAGCTGGGTGAGACCCCAGGAGTCCTGGCTCCCTGCCCCCGCTCTAACCACCAGCCCCCACTGCCCTCCCGGAACCGGGTGAGACCCCAGGAGTCCTGGCTCCCTGCCCCCGATCTAACCACCAGCCCCCACTGCCCTCCAGAGCTGGGTGAGAACCCAGGAGTCCTGGCTCCGAACCCAGGAGTCCTGGCTCCCTGCCCTGATCACCAGCCCCCACTGCCCTCCCGGAACCGGGTGAGAACCCAGGAGTCCTGGCTCCCTGCCCCCGCTCTGACCACCAGCCCCCACTGCCCTCCAGAGCTGGGTGAGACCCCAGGAGTCCTGGCTCCCTGCCCCCGCTCTGATCACCAGCCCCCACTGCCCTCCAGAGCTGGGTGAGACCCCAGGAGTCCTGGCCCCTGCTCCTGCTCTAACCACCAGCCCCCACTGCCCTCCAGAGCTGGGTGAGAACCCAGGAGTCCTGGCCCCTGCTCCTGCTCTAACCACCAGCCCCCACTGCCCTCCAGAGCTGGGTGAGAACCCAGGAGTCCTGGCTCCCTGCCCCCGCTCTGACCACCAGCCCCCACTGCCCTCCAGAGCTGGGTGAGACCCCAGGAGTCCTGGCTCCCGGCCCCCGCTCTGACCACCAGCCCCCACTGCCCTCCCGGAGCCGGGTGAGACCCCAGGAGTCCTGGCTCCCTGCCCCCGCTCTGACCACCAGCCCCCACTGCCCTCCCGGAACCGGGTGAGAACCCAGGAGTCCTGGCTCCCTGCCCCCGCTCTGACCACCAGCCCCCACTGCCCTCCAGAGCTGGGTGAGAACCCAGGAGTCCTGGCTCCCTGCCCCCACTCTGACCACCAGCCCCCACTGCCCTCCAGAGCTGGGTGAGAACCCAGGAGTCCTGGCTCCCTGCCCCCGCTCTGACCACCAGCCCCCACTGCCCTCCAGAGCTGGGTGAGAACCCAGGAGTCCTGGCTCCCTGCCCCCTCTCTGACCACCAGCCCCTACTGCCCTCCCGGAACCGGGTGAGAACCCAGGAGTCCTGGCTCCCTGCCCCCGCTCTGACCACCAGCCCCCACTGCCCTCCAGAGCTGGGTGAGAACCCAGGAGTCCTGGCTCCCTGCCCCCTCTCTGACCACCAGCCCCCACTGCCCTCCAGAGCTGGGTGAGACCCCAGGAGTCCTGGCCCCTGCTCTAACCACCAGCCCCCACTGCCCTCCAGAGCTGGGTGAGAACCCAGGAGTCCTGGCCCCTGCTCTAACCACCAGCCCCCACTGCCCTCCAGAGCTGGGTGAGAACCCAGGAGTCCTGGCCCCTGCTCCTGCTCTAACCACCAGCCCCCACTGCCCTCCAGAGCTGGGTGAAAACCCAGGAGTCCTGGCTCCCTGCCCCCGCTCTGACCACCAGCCCCCACTGCCCTCCCGGAACCAGGTGAGACCCCAGGAGTCCTGGCTCCCTGCCCCCGCTCTGACCACCAGCCCCCACTGCCCTCCAGAGCTGGGTGAGACCCCAGGAGTCCTGGCTCCCTGCCCCCGCTCTGACCACCAGCCCCCACTGCCCTCCCGGAACCAGGTGAGACCCCAGGAGTCCTGGCTCCCTGCCCCCGCTCTGACCACCAGCCCCCACTGCCCTCCAGAGCTGGGTGAGACCCCAGGAGTCCTGGCTCCCTGCCCCCGCTCTGATCACCAGCCCCCACTGCCCTCCAGAGCTGGGTGAGAACCCAGGAGTCCTGGCTCCCTGCCCCCGCTCTGACCACCAGCCCCCACTGCCCTCCAGAGCTGGGTGAGACCCCAGGAGTCCTGGCTCCCTGCCCCCGCTCTGACCACCAGCCCCCACTGCCCTCCAGAGCTGGGTGAGACCCCAGGAGTCCTGGCTCCCTGCCCCCGCTCTGACCACCAGCCCCCACTGCCCTCCAGAGCTGGGTGAGAACCCAGGAGTCCTGGCTCCCTGCCCCCTCTCTGACCACCAGCCCCCACTGCCCTCCAGAGCTGGGTGAGACCCCAGGAGTCCTGGCCCCTGCTCTAACCACCAGCCCCCACTGCCCTCCAGAGCTGGGTGAGAACCCAGGAGTCCTGGCCCCTGCTCCTGCTCTAACCACCAGCCCCCACTGCCCTCCAGAGCTGGGTGAGACCCCAGGAGTCCTGGCTCCCTGCCCCCGCTCTGACCACCAGCCCCCACTGCCCTCCCGGAACCAGGTGAGACCCCAGGAGTACTGGCTCCCTGCCCCCACTCTGACCACCAGCCCCCACTGCCCTCCAGAGCTGGGTGAGACCCCAGGAGTCCTGGCTCCCTGCCCCCGCTCTGACCACCAGCCCCCACTGCCCTCCAGAGCTGGGTGAGACCCCAGGAGTCCTGGCTCCCTGCCCCCGCTCTGATCACCAGCCCCCACTGCCCTCCAGAGCTGGGTGAGACCCCAGGAGTCCTGGCTCCCTGCCCCCGCTCTGACCACCAGCCCCCACTGCCCTCCAGAGCTGGGTGAGACCCCAGGAGTACTGGCTCCCTGCCCCAGCTCTGACCACCAGCCCCCACTGCCCTCCAGAGCTGGGTGAGACCCCAGGAGCCCGGCCCCAGTTCCCTGAGTACCTGTGTACTTCCCAGCCAGAGACATGACGGTGCCCTCGTCCCCTGGCCGGCGGTGATAGACCAGCTCTCCGCCCAGCGCCAGGCAGGGTGTGATGCTCTGCAGGTAATGGGCTACCAGGATCCCTGCAAAGAGACTGATCAGCTGGGGCTATGAGGGGCAAGGGCAGGTTGGGAAGGGGCGGGGAAGAGAGGGGGCATCGGGCTGGGTATGGAGAAGGGGAGGCAGGAGCCATGCTGGTGGGAGACTTCACAGACAGAGTGGATTTGGGGGTCAGGGTGCCAGAGATGGGAACAGAGCTCTCACCTGAGCCCACCAGGATGTCGGGATTTCCTAGCGTCACAGCTGCCGTGAAATCCTGCCCCCGATACTCGCCATCCACCTGCCAGTTCACAAACTTGGACTGCTGTGTCTGGAATGAGAGGGGGCCGGGTGAAATCGGGGCCACGGCCCCGTGACTCTGCTCTGACCCCCCCAAGAAGTGCGGTTTGGCACAGACCTGCAATGTTCTACACTGATTCCCTGACGCCCACGAGCACGTGAAGCGGTGGCTGAGACAGACCCCGGGGAACCTATGCAGATGTGACACAGGCACGTGCATACACACCCACGTGCACGTACCCCAGGAAGGGCCTCAGACAGACCCCGGGGAACCTATGCAGATGTGACACAGGCACGTGCATACACACCCACCTGCACGTACCCCAGGAAGGGCCTCAGACAGACCCCGGGGAACCTATGCAGATGTGACACAGGCACGTGCATACACACCCACCTGCACGTACCCCAGGAAGGGCCTCAGACAGACCCCGGGGAACCTATGCAGATGTGACACAGGCACGTGCATACACACCCACGTGCACGTACCCCAGGAAGGGCCTCAGACAGACCCCGGGGAACCTATGCAGATGTGACACAGGCACGTGCATACACACCCACCTGCACGTACCCCAGGAAGGGCCTCAGACAGACCCCGGGGAGCCTATGCAGATGTGACACAGGCACGTGCATACACACCCACAGGCACGTACCCCAGGAAGGGCCTAAGACAGACCCGAAGGGAACCTATGCAGATGTGACACAGGCACGTGCATACACACCCACGTGCTCGTACCCCAGGAAGGGCCTCAGACAGACCCCGGGGAGCCTATGCAGATGTGACACGGGCACGTGCATACACACCCACCTGCACGTACCCCAGGAAGGGCCTCAGACAGACCCCGGGGAGCCTATGCAGATGTGACACAGGCACGTGCATACACACCCACCTGCACGTACCCCAGGAAGGGCCTCAGACAGACCCCGGGGAGCCTATGCAGATGTGACACAGGCGCGTGCATACACACCCACCTGCACGTACCCCAGGAAGGGCCTCAGACAGACCCCGGGGAACCTATGCAGATGTGACAGGCACGTGCATACACACCCACGTGCACGTACCCCAGGAAGGGCCTCAGACAGACCCCGGGGAACCTATGCAGATGTGACAGGCACGTGCATACACACCCACGTGCACGTACCCCAGGAAGGGCCTCAGACAGACCCCGGGGAACCTATGCAGATGTGACACAGGCACGTGCATACACACCCACCTGCACGTACCCCAGGAAGGGCCTAAGACAGACCCCGGGGAACCTATGCAGATGTGACACAGGCACGTGCATACACACCCACCTGCACGTACCCCAGGAAGGGCCTAAGACAGACCCCCGGGGAACCTATGCAGATGTGACACAGGCACGTGCATACACACCCACGTGCACGTACCCCAGGAAGGGCCTAAGACAGACCCCCGGGGAACCTATGCAGATGTGACACAGGCACGTGCATACACACCCACGTGCACGTACCCCAGGAAGGGCCTCAGACAGACCCCGGGGAACCTATGCAAATGTGACAGTCACGTGCATACACACCCACCTGCACGTACCCCAGGAAGGGCCTCAGACAGATCCCGGGGAACCTATGCAGATGTGACACAGGCACGTGCATACACACCCACCTGCACGTACCCCAGGAAGGGCCTCAGACAGATCCCGGGGAACCTATGCAGATGTGACACAGGCACGTGCATACACACCCACGTGCACGTACCCGAGGAAGGGCCTCAGACAGACCCCGGGGAACCTATGCAGATGTGACAGGCACGTGCATACACACCCACGTGCACGTACCCCAGGAAGGGCCTCAGACAGACCCCGGGGAACCTATGCAAATGTGACAGTCACGTGCATACACACCCACCTGCACGTACCCCAGGAAGGGCCTCAGACAGACCCCCGGGGAACCTATGCAGATGTGACACAGGCACGTGCATACACACCCACCTGCACGTACCCCAGGAAGGGCCTAAGACAGACCCCGGGGAACCTATGCAGATGTGACACAGGCACGTGCATACACACCCACCTGCACGTACCCCAGGAAGGGCCTCAGACAGACCCCGGGGAACCTATGCAGATGTGACAGGCACGTGCATACACACCCACCTGCACGTACCCGAGGAAGGGCCTCAGACAGACCCCGGGGAACCTATGCAGATGTGACACAGGCACGTGCATACACACCCACCTGCACGTACCCCAGGAAGGGCCTCAGACAGACCCCGGGGAACCTATGCAGATGTGACAGGCACGTGCATACACACCCACCTGCACGTACCCGAGGAAGGGCCTCAGACAGACCCCCGGGGAACCTATGCAGATGTGACACAGGCACGTGCATACACACCCACAGGCACGTACCCCAGGAAGGGCCTCAGACAGACCCCCGGGGAACCTATGCAGATGTGACACAGGCACGTGCATACACACCCACCTGCACGTACCCGAGGAAGGGCCTCAGACAGATCCCGGGGAACCTATGCAGATGTGACACAGGCACGTGCATACACACCCACCTGCACGTACCCCAGGAAGGGCCTCAGACAGACCCCGGGGAACCTATGCAGATGTGACACAGGCACGTGCATACACACCCACCTGCACGTACCCCAGGAAGGGCCTCAGACAGACCCCGGGGAACCTATGCAGATGTGACACAGGCACGTGCATACACACCCACATGCACGTACCCCAGGAAGGGCCTCAGACAGACCCCGGGGAGCCTATGCAGATGTGACACAGGCACGTGCATACACACCCACAGGCACGTACCCCAGGAAGGGCCTAAGACAGACCCCGGGGAACCTATGCAGATGTGACACAGGCACGTGCATACACACCCACGTGCACGTACCCCAGGAAGGGCCTCAGACAGACCCCGGGGAGCCTATGCAGATGTGACACGGGCACGTGCATACACACCCACCTGCACGTACCCCAGGAAGGGCCTCAGACAGACCCCGGGGAGCCTATGCAGATGTGACACAGGCACGTGCATACACACCCACCTGCACGTACCCCAGGAAGGGCCTCAGACAGACCCCGGGGAACCTATGCAGATGTGACAGGCACGTGCATACACACCCACCTGCACGTACCCCAGGAAGGGCCTCAGACAGACCCCGGGGAACCTATGCAGATGTGACACAGGCACGTGCATACACACCCACCTGCACGTACCCCAGGAAGGGCCTAAGACAGACCCCGGGGAGCCTATGCAGATGTGACACAGGCACGTGCATACACACCCACCTGCACGTACCCCAGGAAGGGCCTCAGACAGACCCCGGGGAACCTATGCAGATGTGACACAGGCACGTGCATACACACCCACGTGCACGTACCCCAGGAAGGGCCTCAGACAGACCCCGGGGAACCTATGCAAATGTGACAGTCACGTGCATACACACCCACCTGCACGTACCCCAGGAAGGGCCTCAGACAGACCCCCGGGGAACCTATGCAGATGTGACACAGGCACGTGCATACACACCCACATGCACGTACCCCAGGAAGGGCCTCAGACAGACCCCCGGGGAACCTATGCAGATGTGACACAGGCACGTGCATACACACCCACCTGCACGTACCCGAGGAAGGGCCTCAGACAGATCCCGGGGAACCTATGCAGATGTGACACAGGCACGTGCATACACACCCACCTGCACGTACCCGAGGAAGGGCCTCAGACAGACCCCCGGGGAACCTATGCAGATGTGACACAGGCACGTGCATACACACCCACCTGCACGTACCCGAGGAAGGGCCTCAGACAGATCCCGGGGAACCTATGCAGATGTGACACAGGCACGTGCATACACACCCACCTGCACGTACCCGAGGAAGGGCCTCAGACAGACCCCCGGGGAACCTATGCAGATGTGACACAGGCACGTGCATACACACCCACCTGCACGTACCCCAGGAAGGGCCTCAGACAGACCCCCGGGGAACCTATGCAGATGTGACACAGGCACGTGCATACACACCCACCTGCACGTACCCCAGGAAGGGCCTCAGACAGACCCCGGGGAACCTATGCAGATGTGACACAGGCACGTGCATACACACCCACCTGCACGTACCCCAGGAAGGGCCTCAGACAGACCCCGGGGAGCCTATGCAGATGTGACACAGGCACGTGCACACACACCCACAGGCACGTACCCCAGGAAGGGCCTAAGACAGACCCCGGGGAACCTATGCAGATGTGACACAGGCACGTGCACACACACCCACGTGCACGTACCCCAGGAAGGGCCTCAGACAGACCCCGGGGAGCCTATGCAGATGTGACACGGGCACGTGCATACACACCCACCTGCACGTACCCCAGGAAGGGCCTCAGACAGACCCCGGGGAACCTATGCAGATGTGACACAGGCACGTGCATACACACCCACCTGCACGTACCCCAGGAAGGGCCTCAGACAGACCCCGGGGAGCCTATGCAGATGTGACACAGGCACGTGCATACACACCCACCTGCACGTACCCCAGGAAGGGCCTCAGACAGACCCCGGGGAACCTATGCAGATGTGACAGGCACGTGCATACACACCCACATGCACGTACCCCAGGAAGGGCCTCAGACAGACCCCGGGGAACCTATGCAGATGTGACACAGGCACGTGCATACACACCCACCTGCACGTACCCCAGGAAGGGCCTCAGACAGACCCCGGGGAACCTATGCAGATGTGACACAGGCACGTGCATACACACCCACCTGCACGTACCCCAGGAAGGGCCTCAGACAGACCCCGGGGAACCTATGCAGATGTGACACAGGCACGTGCATACACACCCACGTGCACGTACCCCAGGAAGGGCCTCAGACAGACCCCGGGGAGCCTATGCAGATGTGACACAGGCACGTGCATACACACCCACCTGCACGTACCCGAGGAAGGGCCTCAAGACAGACCCCGGGGAACCTATGCAGATGTGACACAGGCACGTGCATACACACCCACCTGCACGTACCCCAGGAAGGGCCTCAGACAGACCCCGGGGAACCTATGCAGATGTGACACAGGCACGTGCATACACACCCTCGTGCACGTACCCCAGGAAGGGCCTCAGACAGACCCCGGGGAGCCTATGCAGATGTGACACAGGCACGTGCATACACACCCACCTGCACGTACCCGAGGAAGGGCCTCAAGACAGACCCCGGGGAACCTATGCAGATGTGACACAGGCACGTGCATACACACCCACGTGCACGTACCCGAGGAAGGGCCTCAGACAGACCCCGGGGAACCTATGCAGATGTGACACAGGCACGTGCATACACACCCACCTGCACGTACCCCAGGAAGGGCCTAAGACAGACCCCGGGGAACCTATGCAGATGTGACACAGGCACGTGCATACACACCCACGTGCACGTACCCCAGGAAGGGCCTCAGACAGACCCCGGGGAACCTATGCAGATGTGACACGGGCACGTGCATACACACCCACCTGCACGTACCCCAGGAAGGGCCTCAGACAGACCCCGGGGAGCCTATGCAGATGTGACACGGGCACGTGCATACACACCCACCTGCCCGTACCCCAGGAAGGGCCTCAGACAGACCCCGGGGAGCCTATGCAGATGTGACACGGGCACGTGCATACACACCCACCTGCACGTACCCCAGGAAGGGCCTAAGACAGACCCCGGGGAACCTATGCAGATGTGACACAGGCACGTGCATACACACCCACCTGCACGTACCCCAGGAAGGGCCTCAGACAGATCCCGGGGAACCTATGCAGATGTGACACAGGCACGTGCATACACACCCACCTGCACGTACCCCAGGAAGGGCCTCAGACAGACCCCGGGGAACCTATGCAGATGTGACACAGGCACGTGCATACACACCCACCTGCACGTACCCCAGGAAGGGCCTCAGACAGACCCCGGGGAGCCTATGCAGATGTGACACAGGCACGTGCATACACACCCACCTGCACGTACCCCAGGAAGGGCCTCAGACAGACCCCGGGGAGCCTATGCAGATGTGACACGGGCACGTGCATACACACCCACCTGCACGTACCCCAGGAAGGGCCTAAGACAGACCCCGGGGAACCTATGCAGATGTGACACAGGCACGTGCATACACACCCACCTGCACGTACCCCAGGAAGGGCCTCAGACAGATCCCGGGGAACCTATGCAGATGTGACACAGGCACGTGCATACACACCCACATGCACGTACCCCAGGAAGGGCCTAAGACAGACCCCGGGGCGTGACACACCTGGAAAGCCACTTTGGACCGCAGCCGGGTGGACAGCTGGTGGATGATTTGCGCGTTGAGACTGCCACCGTTGTCCATGTCACCCACCAGCACTGGGAAAGCCTGGACGGGCATGAAATGCAGGTGAGTAACAACCCCCACAGTAGGACAACAGCCTCCCCACCCAGAGCAGCCTACTTTGCTCCCAAACTGCCCCAGCTGTCTAAAGCGACCTCCCCGCCCAGAGCAGCCTGCCTTGCCCCAAAGTGCCCCAATGCTCTGAACTGACCCCTGCCCTGCCACCCTATGTGCAGATCAACCCTTCTCCCCACCCGCACAGCCTGCCCCATCTCTGCCCAGAGCTGGCTCTGCCATGCTGTCTTCTAGCCAACTGAGTCCAGCCCCTGCACTCACCTCAGTGGGGCTGAGCTGCTTGGTGCCCACGTAGGTAACCCCAAAGTGGTAGCTGGAGTCTCCCACAGTGCTGAGGGCGATGCTGTGATTCACCTGGAGAGAGCACAGTCAGCAGGAGCCAGCAGTTCTGGGGCCTATGGCAGGGGTTCCAAGCCTGCAGCCAGAGGGCAAGGGCAGCCCAGAAGTTCGAGCTTCGCAGGCCCAGGTTCAGGTCTCTAAAATGCCTGCACTCCTCTGGGCCTTGGCTCCAGCTTCCACATGCAGCCCCCTCGCCTACGCCGCAGGAAACGTAAGGTGAACGCACTAGACAGCGAGAGGCCAGACACAGCGGTGATGGACACTAGCTAAGTACCTCAGACAGAAAGCCCTAAGCCCCAAGCGGGATCCGGAGGTTGCCCACTTGGCTGGGAAAGGCCAGTTACTGCTGAAGCCGCCTGCCCTCAATCCCAAGCAAACCCTGCCAAGCCAGAGACACAGGCCTTACCTGGAAATGGTTGCTAAGACCTTTATTCACTGTCAGTTTCACGCCCTCCATCTGGATGGGGAACAGTTCTGAGGAAGAGGCAGCAACAGTCAGCACTGAGCCCAGCCAGGTCAGCGCGGTTCCACCCCCTGGGCCCCACCAGCCTGCTGGGATCTCCCTCCCCTGAATCAAAGCCCTGGGCTCTCCATGGCCTACTCGCCCCACACCTGTGCACGTGTCGGGGTCCCCAGTCTCTGCTCCCCAGCACCGCACTTGGGAAGAGATTCCTTGAACGGCCACACTGGGTCAGACCAAAGGTCCATCTTCCAACAGTGGCCAGGGCCAGGTGCTGCAGAGATGAGCAGAACAGGGAATCGCCAAGTGACCCTGCTGCCCATTCTCAGCTTCTGCTAGAGATCGGGGACACCACCCATGGGCCTGTCCTCCATGCAGGTATCTAGCTCTGTGACAGTCCTGGTCCATGGCTAATCCCCACCCATGGGCCTGTCCTCCATGCAGGTATCTAGCTCTGTGACAGTCCTGGTCCGTGGCTAATCCCCACCCATGGGCCTGTCCTCCATGCAGGTATCTAGCTCTGTGACAGTCCTGGTCCGTGGCTAATCCCCACCCATGGGCCTGTCCTCCATGCAGGTATCTAGCTCTGTGACAGTCCTGGTCCGTGGCTAATCCCCACCCATGGGCCTGTCCTCCATGCAGGTATCTAGCTCTGTGACAGTCCTGGTCCGAGGCTAATCCCCACCCATGGGCCTGTCCTCCATGCAGGTATCTAGCTCTGTGACAGTCCTGGTCCGCCGTGGCTAATCCCCACCCATGGGCCTGTCCTCCATGCAGGTATCTAGCTCTGTGACAGTCCTGGTCCGTGGCTAATCCCCACCCATGGGCCTGTCCTCCATGCAGGTATCTAGCTCTGTGACAGTCCTGGTCCGTGGCTAATCCCCACCCATGGGCCTGTCCTCCATGCAGGTATCTAGCTCTGTGACAGTCCTGGTCCGTGGCTAATCCCCACCCATGGGCCTGTCCTCCATGCAGGTATCTAGCTCTGTGACAGTCCTGGTCCGCACAACCACCAGAGGCGGAAGCGAGGGGGGCGCGCATGGTCAGTAGGTGCCCAGCTTTCACCTTTACACTTGCGGTGACATTCTTCAAAAGTGCCAGGGTTGGGCAGCTCATCTCCCTTCTCCTTGGGCTGCTCCTGCACAGGGGGCCCCAGCCCGCTGACGGGAGGCATGGTGAAGCCAGGTGGCATGGACACCAGGCCAGAGCCAGGACTGGGCATGCCAGGGGAGGGCGTGGGGGAGCTGGCAGCCAAGACGTTACCCATGGCGAAGGGCTGGGGAGAGAACAGAGCAGACAGAAGCGGTGAGAAGGGTGGGTGGCTCTAGATACCTCCTCATACACCCCCATGCCCTGAACACTGCACCCCAAACGGACACCTGGCCCAGGCTGCCCCAGTGTCCCCCAACAGACCCCATGTACCCCCCAGACCTCTGCCCCCACTGACCCAACCAGCCCCAAAGAGGGACCGCCCACCTGCAATACCGCCCCTGCGCCAGGTCACCAGCCACAATACCCCGCGGCACTGGCCCCCCACGGGCCATGCAGCCACCCGGCCTCCGACAGGGCCCTGCAGCCCCCCCCTCGCAGGGGCATCTCCCCATTGACAGCCCCGCACTCCCCGACTCACCCCCATATCCAGACTCACCCCCCCAGGAATCACCCCCCCTGACTTACCCCCATATCCAGACTCACCCCCCCAGGAATCACCCCCCCGACTCACCCCCATATCCAGACTCACCCCCCCAGGAATCACCCCCCCGACTCACCCCCATATCCAGACTCACCCCCCCAGGAATCACCCCCCCGACTCACCCCCATATCCAGACTCACCCCCCCCCCCCGACTCACCCCCATATCCAGACTCACCCCCCCCCAGGAATCAACCCCCCCGACTCACCCCCATATCCAGACTCACCCCCCCAGGAATCACCCCCCCGACTCACCCCCATATCCAGACTCACCCCCCCCAGGAATCAACCCCCCGACTCACCCCCATATCCAGACTCACCCCCCCAGAATCACCCCCCCCCAGAATCACCCCCATATCCAGACTCACCCCCCCCGGGAATCACCCCCCCCCCCAACTCACCCCCATATCCAGACTCACCCCCCCGGGAATCACCCCCCCCGACTCACCCCCATATCCAGACTCACCCCCCCCCAGGAATCAACCCCCCCGACTCACCCCCATATCCAGACTCACCCCCCCAGGAATCACCCCCCCGACTCACCCCCATATCCAGACTCACCCCCCCCGACTCACCCCCCCAGGAATCACCCCCCCAGGAATCACCCCCATATCCAGACTCACCCCCCCAAGAATCACCCCCCCCGACTCACCCCCATATCCAGACTCACCCCCCCCCAGGAATCAACCCCCCGACTCACCCCCATATCCAGACTCACCCCCCCAGAATCACCCCCCCCCAGAATCACCCCCATATCCAGACTCACCCCCCCGGGAATCACCCCCCCCCCAACTCACCCCCATATCCAGACTCACCCCCCCCCCCGGGAATCACCCCCCCCGACTCACCCCCATATCCAGACTCACCCCCCCCGGGAATCACCCCCCCCGACTCACCCCCATATCCAGACTCACCCCCCCCCCGGGAATCACCCCCCCCGACTCACCCCCCCATCCAGACTCACCCCCCCCCCCGGGAATCACCCCCCCCGACTCACCCCCCATCAAGACTCACCCCCCCCCCCGGGAATCACCCCCCCCGACTCACCCCCATATCCAGACTCACCCCCCCCCCCGGGAATCACCCCCCCGACTCACCCCCATATCCAGACTCACCCCCCCCGGGAATCACCCCCCCGACTCACCCCCATATCCAGACTCACCCCCCCCCCCCGGGAATCACCCCCCCCGACTCACCCCCATATCCAGACTCACCCCCCCCAAGAATCACCCCCCTGACTCACCCCCATATCCAGACTCACCCCCCCCGGGAATCACCCCCCCGACTCACCCCCATATCCAGACTCACCCCCCCCAGGAATCACCCCCCCTGACTCACCCCCATATCCAGACTCACCCCCCCCAGGAATCACCCCCCCGACTCACCCCCATATCCAGACTCACCCCCCCCCAGGAATCACCCCCCCGACTCACCCCCATATCCAGACTCACCCCCCCCAAGAATCACCCCCCCCGACTCACCCCCATATCCAGACTCACCCCTCCCCCGGGAATCACCCCCCCCGACTCACCCCCATATCCAGACTCACCCCCCCCCCCCGGGAATCACCCCCCCCGACTCACCCCGATATCCAGACTCACCCCCCCAGGAATCACCCCCCCGACTCACCCCCATATCCAGACTCACCCCCCCAGGAATCCACCCCCTGACTCACCCCCATATCCAGACTCACCCCCCCCAAGAATCACCCCCCGACTCACCCCCATATCCAGACTCACCCCCCCCCGGGAATCACCCCCCCGACTCACCCCCATATCCAGACTCACCCCCCCCCCCGGGAATCACCCCCCCCCCGACTCACCCCGATATCCAGACTCACCCCCCCAGGAATCACCCCCCCCCGACTCACCCCCATATCCAGACTCACCCCCCCCCCCCGGGAATCACCCCCCCCCCGACTCACCCCCATATCCAGACTCACCCCCCCGGGAATCAACCCCCCCGACTCACCCCCATATCCAGACTCACCCCCCCCCGGGAATCACCCCCCCGACTCACCCCCATATCCAGACTCCCCCCCCCCGGGAATCACCCCCCCCGACTCACCCCCATATCCAGACTCACGCCCCCCCAAGAATCACCCCCCCCGACTCACCCCCATATCCAGACTCACCCCCCCAAGAATCACCCCGCCCGACTCACCCCCATATCCAGACTCACCCCCCCCAAGAATCACCCCCCCCGACTCACCCCCATATCCAGACTCACCCCCCTAAGAATCACCCCCCCCGACTCACCCCCATATCCAGACTCACCCCCCCCAGGAATCACCCCCCCCGAATCACCCCGCCCGACTCACCCCCATATCCAGACTCACCCCCCCCAAGAATCACCCCCCCCCGACTCACCCCCATATCCAGACTCACCCCCCCCCCAGGAATCACCCCCCCGACTCACCCCCATATCCAGACTCACCCCCCCCCCAGGAATCACCCCCCCCGACTCACCCCCATATCCAGACTCACCCCCCCCCAGGAATCACCCCCCCGACTCACCCCCATATCCAGACTCACCCCCCCCCGGGAATCACCCCCCCCCCCGACTCACCCCCATATCCAGACTCACCCCCCCCCCCAGGAATCACCCCCCCGACTCACCCCCATATCCAGACTCACCCCCCCCCCCCCCCGAATCACCCCCCCAGGACTCACCCCCCCCGCACGAGGTTCTCCTGCCGCCCGCGACTCACGAGGCGGCCGCAGCAGCCGGAGCCGGGAGACACCCGAACCCGCCTGCAGAACGCTGCCGCAGCCCCGCCCACTGCACGCCGCCATTGGCCGGCTACGGCCGCAGCCCCGCCTCCCCGCGACTATCTCGCATGGCCATTGGCTGAATGTGGGGAACGCTCCACCCACTTCCGGGATTCCCTGTCCCTCCATGATCCTCCAGCTCCAGCGCACGACGGGTCGCCATTGGGTAGATCGTCCAAGGACCCGCCTCCGTGGGCCATTTCTATTGGCCAGCGTCTGGGCTGCCCCGCCCTCTCCTCGGTACCGCGTCTCCGTTGGCCACTGGGTCACCGCTTTCCCATTGGCACGAGGCACTAGGAGGCGGGGCCACGGCGGGAGCCGCCTGTGATTGGCGGCCCCACGAAAGGCGGGCCGCGGGCAGCATGTTCGGTGGCGCCGTGCGGCCGCAAGGTCAGGGCGCCGGCACGGTCCCGGCATGCACCGCGGCAGCCCTGGCTTCTGAGGGGTGGGCTGGCCCCCGCCGTCGCCAGTTTGGAGGCGGGGCCAGACATTGGCTCCGCCCCCGATAGGGAGCGGTAGTGGGGGCAGGAGTGAGGGAATGGGTTGGACTCTCATGTAGCCCCGGGAATGGTCCAGGGCCTCCCCCCCCCGCGGGAATGGTAGTGTCCAGGCCCCCCCCCCGCGGGAATGGTAGTGCCCCCTCCCCCGCGGGAATGGTAGTGTCCAGGGCCTCTTCCCCCCCCCCGCGGGAATGGTAGTGTCCAGGGCCTCCCCCCCCGCGGGAATGGTAGTGTCCAGGGCCTCTTCCCCCCCCCCCCGCGGGAATGGTAGTGTCCAGGCCCCCCCCCCGCGGGAATGGTAGTGCCCCCTCCCCCGCGGGAATGGTAGTGTCCAGGGCCTCTTCCCCCCCCCCCCGCGGGAATGGTAGTGTCCAGGGCCTCCCCCCCCGCGGGAATGGTAGTGTCCAGGCCCCCCCCCGCGGGAATGGTAGTGTCCAGGGCCTCTTCCCCCCCCCCCGCGGGAATGGTAGTGTCCAGGCCCCCCCCCGCGGGAATGGTAGTGTCCAGGGCCTCCCCCCCCGCGGGAATGGTAGTGTCCAGGCCCCCCCCCCGCGGGAATGGTAGTGTCCAGGGCCTCCCCCCCGCGGGAATGGTAGTGTCCAGGCCCCCCCCCCGCGGGAATGGTAGTGTCCAGGCCCCCCCCCGCGGGAATGGTAGTGTCCAGGCCCCCCCCCGCGGGAATGGTAGTGTCCAGGCCTCCCCCCCCGCGGGAATGGTAGTGTCCAGGGCCTCCCCCCCCCCTCCGCGCGGGAATGGTAGTGCCCCCTCCCCCGCGGGAATGGTAGTGTCCAGCCCCCCCCCCGCGGGAATGGTAGTGTCCAGGGCCTCCCCCCCCCGCGGGAATGGTAGTGTCCAGGGCCTCCCCCCCCCGCGGGAATGGTAGTGTCCAGTGCCTCCCCCCCCCCACGGGAATGGTAGTGTCCAGGGCCTCCCCCCTCCCGCACGGGAATGGTAGTGTCCAGGGCCTCCCCCCTCCCCCGCGGGAATGGTAGTGTCCAGGGCCTCCCCCTCCCCCGCGGGAATGGTAGTGTCCAGGGCCCCCCCCCCGCGGGAATGGCAGTGTCCAGGGCCTCTCCCCCCCCGCGGGAATGGTAGTGTCCAGGGCCTCCCCCCCCCCGCGGGAATGGTAGTGTCCAGGGCCTCTCCCCCCCCCCCGCGGGAATGGTAGTGTCCAGGGCCTCCCCCCCCCGCAGGAATGGTAGTGTCCAGGGCCTCTCCCCCCCCCCCCGCGGGAATGGTAGTGTCCAGGGCCTCCCCCCCCGCAGGAATGGTAGTGTCCAGGTCCTTCCCCCACGGGAATGGCAGCGTCCAGATCCCCCCCGCGGGGAATGGTAGCGTCCAGTAGTGGTGTCAAACCCCGGTCAGTTACCCCGCTGGTTAAACCTGGGGTTTGGTCCCCACTGGCTACCGGACCCTCGGCGTCACCAGCCATTCGCCGCCTGAGTCGCCAGGCGCCCCAGGGATGGGGGGACATGGGGGGGATCGTGTTGCAGAGATGGGACATAGTGGGGATCAGACGTAGCACGGATCGTGTCACGGGGAGGGGACGTAGCACGGATCATGTCACGGGGATCAGACGTAGCACGGATCATGTCACGGGGATGGGATGTGGCGGGGATCGTGTCACGGGGATGGGACGTGGCGGGGATCGTGTCACGGGGATCAGACGTAGCACGGATCGTGTCACGGGGATGGGACGTGCCGGGGATCATGTCATGGATCGTGTCACGGGGAGGGGACGTGGCGGGGATCGTGTCACTGGGATGGGACGTGGCGGGGATCGTGTCACTGGGAGGGGACGTGGCGGGGATCGTGTCACGGGGAGGGGACATGGCGGGGATTGTGTCACTGGGATGGGACGTGGCGGGGATCGTGTCATGGATCGTGTCACGGGGATGGGACGTGGCGGGGATCGTGTCACGGGGAGGGGACGTGGCGGGGATCGTGTCACGGGGATGGGACGTGGCGGGGATCGTGTCACGGGGAGGGGACATGGCGGGGATTGTGTCACTGGGATGGGACGTGGCGGGGATCGTGTCATGGATCGTGTCACGGGGAGGGGACGTGGCGGGGATCGTGTCATGGATCGTGTCACGGGGATGGGACATGGCGGGGATCGTGTCATGGATCGTGTCACGGGGAGGGGACGTGGCGGGGATCGTGTCATGGATCGTGTCACGGGGAGGGGACGTGGCGGGGATCGTGTCACTGGGAGGGGACGTGGCGGGGATCGTGTCACGGGGAGGGGACATGGCGGGGATTGTGTCACTGGGATGGGACGTGGCGGGGATCGTGTCATGGATCGTGTCACGGGGATGGGACGTGGCGGGGATCGTGTCATGGATCGTGTCACGGGGAGGGGACGTGGCGGGGATCGTGTCATGGATCGTGTCACGGGGAGGGGACGTGGCGGGGATCGTGTCACTGGGAGGGGACGTGGCGGGGATCGTGTCACGGGGAGGGGACATGGCGGGGATTGTGTCACTGGGATGGGACGTGGCGGGGATCGTGTCATGGATCGTGTCACGGGGATGGGACGTGGCGGGGATCGTGTCATGGATCATGTCACGGGGATGGGACGTGGCGGGGATCGTGTCATGGATCGTGTCACGGGGATGGGACGTGGCGAGGATCGTGTCACGGGGAGGGGACGTGGCGGGGATCGTGTCATGGATTGTGTCACGGGGATGGGACGTGGCGAGGATCGTGTCACGGGGAGGGGACGTGGCGGGGATCGTGTCATGGATTGTGTCACGGGGATGGGATGTGGCGAGGATCGTGTCACTGGGAGGGGACGTGGCGGGGATCGTGTCATGGATCGTGTCACGGGGAGGGGACGTGGCGGGGATCGTGTCACTGGGAGGGGACGTGGCGGGGATCGTGTCACTGGGATGGGACATGGTGGGGATCGTGTCACTGGGAGGGGACGTGGCAGGGATCGTGTCACGGGGAGGGGACATGGCGGGGATTGTGTCACTGGGATGGGACGTGGCGGGGATCGTGTCATGGATCGTGTCACGGGGATGGGACGTGGCGGGGATCGTGTCATGGATCGTGTCATGGGGAGGGGACGTGGCGGGGATCGTGTCATGGATCGTGTCACGGGGATGGGATGTGGCGGGGATCGTGTCATGGATCGTGTCACGGGGATGGGATGTGGCGAGGATCGTGTCACTGGGAGGGGACGTGGCGGGGATCGTGGCGGGGATCGTGTCACTGGGAGGGGACGTGGCGGGGATCGTGGCGGGGATCGTGTCACTGGGAGGGGACGTGGCGGGGATCGTGTCATAGATCGTGTCACGGGGAGGGGACGTGGCGGGGATCATGTCACGGGGATGGGATGTGGCGGGGATCGTGTCACTGGGAGGGGACGTGGCGGGGATCGTGTCACTGGGATGGGACATGGTGGGGATCGTGTCACTGGGAGGGGACGTGGCAGGGATCGTGTCACGGGGAGGGGACATGGCGGGGATTGTGTCACTGGGATGGGACGTGGCGGGGATCGTGTCATGGATCGTGTCACGGGGATGGGACGTGGCGGGGATCGTGTCATGGATCGTGTCACGGGGACGGGATGTGGCGGGGACCGTGTCATGGATCGTGTCACGGGGATGGGATGTGGCGAGGATCGTGTCACTGGGAGGGGACGTGGCGGGGATCGTGGCGGGGATCGTGTCATGGATCGTGTCACGGGGATGGGATCGTGGCGGGGATCGTGTCACTGGGAGGGGACGTGGCGAGGATCGTGTCATGGATCGTGTCACTGGGAGGGGACGTGGCGGGGATCGTGTTGCTTTGTGTGCGGTTCTTACTGTCTGGAGGAGGGGGCTGAGTCACTGCAGAAGCGTATTCGGGCTCTCTGGCGCCTGAGGGCCAGGCCTAGGGGATAGCAATCCTGCCAGGGAAGGGAGACGGAGGATAGGCAGGGCTGACACCAGGCTGGGTTAGGGGGAGGGAAGGGGCTCAGGGCAGAAGGATAAGGCTGCCTGCTCTTGGTCCCTGTGTTAACATCAATCTTATGCTACGCTGTGTCCCTGACAATCAATCAACCTTCCAGTTCTACCTGCCAGCTGACAGTCCCCTCTGGCTGTGGATAGGGGTGCAGGGCCCCCCCACACTCTGTGACAAACGGCTGTCCAGACCCCCTCCCCCGGGGCTGGTAGTGTCCAGCCTCTCTGCTCCCCTCACTCCCCAGAGGACGGCACTTTCTTGCCACACAGCAGTGTAAGGAGAAGGCGGGTTTTGTCTGTAGCCAGACTGCCAGGGCAACCGCCATTAGCTGCGGAGCAGAAAGTCACATGCTCCAATGACGGCAATAGTGCGATCTCGGGGGACCCTGGCCTACGGGCGCCTCAGCCACAGAGCCTGAAAACAAGAGGTCCTGTGGCACCGTAGAGACTAACCAAAATATACAGGGTCATGAGTTTCCGTGGGTAAAAGCCACATAGGGCTTTGAATTGGAATAGAAATAACAGGAACTAATATCTAAAGCACAATACTTGTCAATTTTAGGGTCTGTGTTAATGATGCTAATTAAATGGGCTAGATGTGACCCACTCATAGCTTTTGGTGTGAAAATGTGAATGTCAAAGGCAGAGGAAATTGGCTTTGTAATGTGCCAACCAGTTAATAGCTTTATTCAAGCTATTTTAGTGGATTTTAGGCTCACCCCTGGCAGCATCAACCCACCGCTGCCATGGTGGGCAGCATCAAGGCCTTCTCCAGCCACAAAGAAAAATGCCACCAGCCCTGGGTTAGTCACACTTATTGTAAGAGACAGCAAAACCCTAATCCAGGCCCGCGGCTCAGTCGTGGTCCCGAAGGCGGCAGCGAAAGCCCCAGCCCAGCGGCTCAGTCGTGGTCGCGAAGGCGGCAGCGAAAGCCCCAGGCCAGCGGCTCAGTCGTGATCCCGAAGGCGGCAGCGAAAGCCCCAGGCCAGCGGCTCAGTCGTGGTCCCGAAGGCGGCAGCGAAAGCCCCAGGCCCAGCGGCTCAGTCGTGGTCCCGAAGGCGGCAGCGAAAGCCCCAGGCCCAGCGGCTCAGTCGTCCCGAAGGCGGCAGCGAAAGCCCCAGGCCCAGCGGCTCAGTCGTCCCGAAGGCGGCAGCGAAAGCCCCAGGCCAGCGGCTCAGTCGTGGTCCCGAAGGCGGCAGCGAAAGCCCCAGGCCCAGCGGCTCAGTCGTCCCGAAGGCGGCAGCGAAAGCCCCAGGCCCAGCGGCTCAGTCGTGGTCCCGAAGGCGGCAGCGAAAGCCCCAGGCCAGCGGCTCAGTCGTGGTCCCGAAGGCGGCAGCGAAAGCCCCAGGCCCAGCGGCTCAGTCGTGGTCCCGAAGGCGGCAGCGAAAGCCCCAGGCCAGCGGCTCAGTCGTGGTCCCGAAGGCGGCAGCGAAAGCCCCAGGCCAGCGGCTCAGTCGTGGTCCCGAAGGCGGCAGCGAAAGCCCCAGGCCAGCGGCTCAGTCGTGGTCCCGAAGGCGGCAGCGAAAGCCCCAGGCCAGCGGCTCAGTCGTGGTCCCGAAGGCGGCAGCGAAAGCCCCAGGCCCAGCGGCTCAGTCGTGGTCCCGAAGGCGGCAGCGAAAGCCCCAGGCCAGCGGCTCAGTCGTGGTCCCGAAGGCGGCAGCGAAAGCCCCAGGCCAGCGGCTCAGTCGTGGTCCCGAAGGCGGCAGCGAAAGCCCCAGGCCAGCGGCTCAGTCGTGGTCCCGAAGGCGGCAGCGAAAGCCCCAGGCCAGCGGCTCAGTCGTGGTCCCGAAGGCGGCAGCGAAAGCCCCAGCCCAGCGGCTCAGTCGTGGTCCCGAAGGCGGCAGCGAAAGCCCCAGGCCAGCGGCTCAGTCGTGGTCCCGAAGGCGGCAGCGAAAGCCCCAGGCCAGCGGCTCAGTCGTGGTCCCGAAGGCGGCAGCGAAAGCCCCAGGCCAGCGGCTCAGTCGTGGTCCCGAAGGCGGCAGCGAAAGCCCCAGGCCAGCGGCTCAGTCGTCCCGAAGGCGGCAGCGAAAGCCCCAGGCCCAGCGGCTCAGTCGTGGTCCCGAAGGCGGCAGCGAAAGCCCCAGGCCAGCGGCTCAGTCGTGGTCCCGAAGGCGGCAGCGAAAGCCCCAGGCCCAGCGGCTCAGTCGTGGTCCCGAAGGTGGCAGCGAAAGCCCCAGGCCAGCGGCTCAGTCGTGGTCCCGAAGGCGGCAGCGAAAGCCCCAGGCCAGCGGCTCAGTCGTGGTCCCGAAGGCGGCAGCGAAAGCCCCAGGCCAGCGGCTCAGTCGTGGTCCCGAAGGCCCTAGTCCAGGGCCATTCACTGAGGGTGTCTGCAAAGGCCCCAAGAGAGGCTGCTAAGCCCCCCTCTTTCATTTGCCACCCTACGGAGGGAGAAGGAAGCAGCACTTGATCTAGAGGCAGAGGCCTCTGGGGCAGTGGCTGTTCAGTGGGAGGTGCCGGAGGAGCTGAGCTCGGGAGTCGCAGAGGCCAGGTCCTGGCTGAGCTAGTGGAGACCCCAGGCTGGATTTGGTGAGAAGTGGAGTCAGCAGCAGCATCAGGCTCCTTGCAGTACACATGGCTCCTGGCAGCAGGGAATGGGCTGGCCTGGTGTGGGGCCAGGGAACAGGGTCTCTGCCCCACTCACAGGCAGCAGCAGCAGCAGCAGGGAGCTGCCTGTACAGGAACTCACCTGCCCTCCAGACCCCCGGCAAGGAGAGACCTGTCCCCTGGCCCAGCAGAGAGGGGAGTTCTGAGCTTTGGCAAATCCAGACAAGGCCTGAGGCCTCCAGGCCCTTCCCCCAGGCCTGCTGGGAGCAGGCAGGACAGGAGTCCAGTTGGAGGGGGAGCCAGACACCAGAGTCTGTCCAAGGAGGCTGTGGGCAGAGCCAGGGGTCAGCCTAGGACGTCGCAGCAGCTCCCTGTCTCTGGGGGGAGCCATCTCAGGAGCAGTGGGGCTGGGGCTGGGGCAGGGGTTCCCAGGGAGCGGTGGGGCTGGCAGAGTCCAGGCCCACGGGATCCTCTGGCCGATCTCAGGCCAGGGGAGCCCCTGGGTCTGGGTCTGGGTCTGTCCAGGAGCCGTGTGGCCATCGCTGCCTGGCTGTCAGACGTACAGCGCCGGGGACATAATGAAGCCCTGCTCCTGGGAACCCTCCCCAGAGGCGAAGGAGAGGGCGTCATAGATGGGGTGGATCTGGTCCAGGTACTCGTCCTCCAGGCTGGGCCCTGGGGCTGCTGCCGGCTCCGTGTGCTCCCGCGTCGGCAGTTCGTGGTACCGGGGCAGGTCCTGCAAGGAGTTGAACGGACAGATGGGGTGGGCAGCAGGACACTGACCCCACAGCGACCTCCGCGCCCACAGACACAAGGACTAGCGGTGGCTTGTGGCTTAGAGCCGAGGGGCTCCTGCCTTCTCTCCCAGCTCGGGGAGGCAGTGGGGTCTAGGGGATCCAGTGGGGTGGAGGGCACAAAGCCAGGACTCCTGCCTTCTCTCCCAGCACGGGGAGGCAGTGGGGTCTAGGGGATCCAGTGGGGTGGAGGGCACAAAGCCAGGGCTCCTGCCTTCTCTCCCAGCTCGGGGAGGCAGTGGGGTGGAGGGCACAAAGCCAGGACTCCTGCCTTCTCTCCCAGCTCGGGGAGGCAGTGGGGTCTAGGGGATCCAGTGGGGTGGAGGGCACGAAGCCAGGGCTCCTGCCTTCTCTCCCAGCTCGGGGAGGGAGTGGGGTCTAGGGGATCCAGTGGGGTGGAGGGCACAAAGCCAGGACTCCTGCCTTCTCTCCCAGCTCGGGGAGGCAGTGGGGTCTAGGGGATCCAGTGGGGTGGAGGGCACAAAGCCAGGGCTCCTGCCTTCTCTCCCAGCTCGGGGAGGCAGTGGGGTCTAGGGGATCCAGTGGGGTGGAGGGCACAAAGCCATGGCTCCTGCCTTCTCTCCCAACTCGGGGAGGGAGTGGGGTATAGGGGATCCAGTGGGGTGGAGGGCACAAAGCCAGGACTCCTGCCTTCTCTCCCAGCTCGGGGAGGCAGTGGGGTCTAGGGGATCCAGTGGGGTGGAGGGCACAAAGCCAGGGCTCCTGCCTTCTCTCCCAGCTCGGGGAGGCAGTGGGGTCTAGGGGATCCAGTGGGGTGGAGGACACAAAGCCAGGACTCCTGCCTTCTCTCCCAACTCGGGGAGGGAGTGGGGTCTAGGGGATCCAGTGGGGTGGAGGGCACAAAGCCAGGACTCCTGCCTTCTCTCCCAGCTCGGGGAGGCAGTGGGGTCTAGGGGATCCAGTGGGGTGGAGGGCACAAAGCCAGGACTCCTGCCTTCTCTCCCAGCTCGGGGAGGGAGTGGGGTCTAGGGGATCCAGTGGGGTGGAGGGCACAAAGCCAGGACTCCTGCCTTCTCTCCCAGCTCGGGGAGGGAGTGGGGTCTAGGGGATCCAGTGGGGTGGAGGGCACAAAGCCAGGGCTCCTGCCTTCTCTCCCAGCTCGGGGAGGCAGTGGGGTCTAGGGGATCCAGTGGGGTGGAGGGCACAAAGCCAGGACTCCTGCCTTCTCTCCCAGCTCGGGGAGGGAGTGGGGTCTAGGGGATCCAGTGGGGTGGAGGGCACAAAGCCAGGACTCCTGCCTTCTCTCCCAACTCGGGGAGGGAGTGGGGTCTAGGGGATCCAGTGGGGTGGAGGGCACAAAGCCAGGACTCCTGCCTTCTCTCCCAGCTCGGGGAGGCAGTGGGGTCTAGGGGATCCAGTGGGGTGGAGGGCACAAAGCCAGGACTCCTGCCTTCTCTCCCAGCTCGGGGAGGCAGTGGGGTCTAGGGGATCCAGTGGGGTGGAGGGCACAAAGCCAGGACTCCTGCCTTCTCTCCCAACTCGGGGAGGGAGTGGGGTCTAGGGGATCCAGTGGGGTGGAGGGCACAAAGCCAGGACTCCTGCCTTCTCTCCCAGCTCGGGGAGGCAGTGGGGTCTAGGGGATCCAGTGGGGTGGAGGACACAAAGCCAGGACTCCTGCCTTCTCTCCCAGCTCGGGGAGGCAGTGGGGTCTAGGGGATCCAGTGGGGTGGAGGGCACAAAGCCAGGACTCCTGCCTTCTCTCCCAGCTCGGGGAGGCAGTGGGGTCTAGGGGATCCAGTGGGGTGGAGGGCACAAAGCCAGGGCTCCTGCCTTCTCTCCCAGCTCGGGGAGGCAGTGGGGTCTAGGGGATCCAGTGGGGTGGAGGGCACAAAGCCAGGCCTCCTGCCTTCTCTCCCAGCTCGGGGAGGCAGTGGGGTCTAGGGGATCCAGTGGGGTGGAGGGCACAAAGCCAGGACTCCTGCCTTCTCTCCCAGCTCGGGGAGGGAGTGGGGTCTAGGGGATCCAGTGGGGTGGAGGGCACAAAGCCATGGCTCCTGCCTTCTCTCCCAACTCGGGGAGGGAGTGGGGTCTAGGGGATCCAGTGGGGTGGAGGACACAAAGCCAGGGCTCCTGCCTTCTCTCCCAGCTCGGGGAGGCAGTGGGGTCTAGGGGATCCAGTGGGGTGGAGGGCACAAAGCCAGGACTCCTGCCTTCTCTCCCAGCTCGGGGAGGCAGTGGGGTCTAGGGGATCCAGTGGGGTGGAGGGCACAAAGCCAGGCCTCCTGCCTTCTCTCCCAGCTCGGGGAGGCAGTGGGGTCTAGGGGATCCAGTGGGGTGGAGGGCACAAAGCCAGGACTCCTGCCTTCTCTCCCAGCTCGGGGAGGCAGTGGGGTCTAGGGGATCCAGTGGGGTGGAGGGCACGAAGCCAGGGCTCCTGCCTTCTCTCCCAGCTCGGGGAGGCAGTGGGGTCTACGGGATCCAGTGGGGTGAAGGGCACGAAGCCAGGGCTCCTGCCTTCTCTCCCAGCTCGGGGAGGCAGTGGGGTCTAGGGGATCCAGTGGGGTGGAGGGCACGAAGCCAGGGCTCCTGCCTTCTCTCCCAGCTCGGGGAGGGAGTGGGGTCTACGGGATCCAGTGGGGTGGAGGGCACAAAGCCAGGACTCCTGCCTTCTCTCCCAGCTCGGGGAGGCAGTGGGGTCTAGGGGATCCAGTGGGGTGGAGGGCACAAAGCCATGGCTCCTGCCTTCTCTCCCAACTCGGGGAGGGAGTGGGGTCTAGGGGATCCAGTGGGGTGGAGGGCACAAAGCCAGGACTCCTGCCTTCTCTCCCAGCTCTGGGAGGCAGTGGGGTCTAGGGGATCCAGTGGGGTGGAGGGCACAAAGCCAGGGCTCCTGCCTTCTCTCCCAGCTCGGGGAGGCAGTGGGGCCTAGGGGATCCAGTGGGGTGGAGGACACAAAGCCAGGACTCCTGCCTTCTCTCCCAACTCGGGGAGGGAGTGGGGTCTAGGGGATCCAGTGGGGTGGAGGGCACAAAGCCAGGACTCCTGCCTTCTCTCCCAGCTCGGGGAGGCAGTGGGGTCTAGGGGATCCAGTGGGGTAGAGGGCACAAAGCCAGGACTCCTGCCTTCTCTCCCAACTCGGGGAGGGAGTGGGGTCTAGGGGATCCAGTGGGGTGGAGGGCACAAAGCCAGGGCTCCTGCCTTCTCTCCCAGCTCGGGGAGGGAGTGGGGTCTAGGGGATCCAGTGGGGTGGAGGGCACAAAGCCAGGGCTCCTGCCTTCTCTCCCAGCTCGGGGAGGCAGTGGGGTCTAGGGGATCCAGTGGGGTGGAGGGCACAAAGCCAGGACTCCTGCCTTCTCTCCCAGCTCGGGGAGGGAGTGGGGTCTAGGGGATCCAGTGGGGTGGAGGGCACAAAGCCAGGACTCCTGCCTTCTCTCCCAACTCGGGGAGGGAGTGGGGTCTAGGGGATCCAGTGGGGTGGAGGGCACAAAGCCAGGGCTCCTGCCTTCTCTCCCAGCTCGGGGAGGCAGTGGGGTCTAGGGGATCCAGTGGGGTGGAGGGCACAAAGCCAGGACTCCTGCCTTCTCTCCCAACTCGGGGAGGGAGTGGGGTCTAGGGGATCCAGTGGGGTGGAGGGCACAAAGCCAGGACTCCTGCCTTCTCTCCCAGCTCGGGGAGGCAGTGGGGTCTAGGGGATCCAGTGGGGTGGAGGGCACAAAGCCAGGACTCCTGCCTTCTCTCCCAGCTCGGGGAGGCAGTGGGGTCTAGGGGATCCAGTGGGGTGGAGGGCACAAAGCCAGGACTCCTGCCTTGTCTCCCAACTCGGGGAGGGAGTGGGGTCTAGGGGATCCAGTGGGGTGGAGGGCACAAAGCCAGGACTCCTGCCTTCTCTCCCAGCTCGGGGAGGCAGTGGGGTCTAGGGGATCCAGTGGGGTGGAGGACACAAAGCCAGGACTCCTGCCTTCTCTCCCAGCTCGGGGAGGCAGTGGGGTCTAGGGGATCCAGTGGGGTGGAGGGCACAAAGCCAGGACTCCTGCCTTCTCTCCCAGCTCGGGGAGGCAGTGGGGTCTAGGGGATCCAGTGGGGTGGAGGGCACAAAGCCAGGACTCCTGCCTTCTCTCCCAGCTCGGGGAGGCAGTGGGGTCTAGGGGATCCAGTGGGGTGGAGGGCACAAAGC